>NC_056729.1:1294845030-1294950030 GCF_019279795.1 Protopterus annectens | reverse complement strand
CCTTTATATATCATCCTACACTCACTAATTGGGACCCCACCTTAATTTAAAGACACAGGTAATTCCATGTGCAGATGAAAGATAGCATATAAAAACAGCATATAAAAACAGTATAAAAAACAGCATATAGGAAACAACACATTTAAAAACATGAACCAACATTTTTAAAAACTAAAACACACCAAAGGTATATTAATATTTCACTTTAACAGGTCTCTTCCTAGAAGAATGGGCTTGATGTTCATTTTGTCATTAAGCCCCCTGCCCATACTGGCCCTGAGTCTCACAATCCATTCAAGTTCTTTCGTCTCAACTTTTAATTTCACATCACCTCCACTGAGGTTATCCACAACTCTGTCAATGGCCATGAAGGTGAACCTATGTGTATCGCCAAAGGTTCCTACATGTCTAGCTAAGGCATTTGTCTCTGCCTTCCTCCCTATATCATAGGAGTGCTCCCGCATGCGATCTCTCAACCTCCTGGTCGTCATCCCTACATAGAATGACGTACAGACCACACAATGGGCCAAGTACACAATGTTTGTACTATTACAGTTTGCAGAGAGTTTAAACTTAAACACTCTATCTATATCAGGATGCTTGAATTCTCCACTACAATCTATATACATACAGAAATTGCAGGCTTCACAGGGAATGGTATCACCTTTACCCCCACTAACAGGATCCTTTGCCAGGCCATGTTGTGACCTAGATCCACACAGGATCTTTTTCAAGTTCTTTTTATTTTTGTAAACAAACCTTGGGGTATCACCCACTAAATCTTTAATAGCATCATCAGCACATAGGATGTTCCAATTCCTGTGAAAAATGTTTTGTAGAAGCTTGATATTACTGGAGTAAGTTACTGACATTCTCATTTGTCCATCCAGAGTCCCTGCCCTCCGCACTGGCCGTTCACCATCAGAGAAGTATGGTCTACCCTCTGTGCTCCTACATTCCATTACACCCCTCAGGGTGTCCTGAAGTTCAGTGGGGGCATAACCCCTCTGTGAGAACCTCATTCCCAGATCACCCAACTCACTTTCAAATCTATCCTGATCGGCCGTCAACCTAGAAGTCCTCAGTCCCTGCCCCCTCACAATGTTCTTAAAAATGTGTTGGGGATGCATGCTGTTTCTGTGTAAATAACTATTTCTATAGCAATCCTTTCTGTGTATTTCTGTTTTAAATTGTCCATCATCCTTCTGTATAACCTTCACATCCAGGAAGTCAACTGTACTAAAAGAGCTCTTCATGGTGAACCTCAGGAAACTGGTGCATCTATTCAAATGTGAAAAAAAAGGGGGGCAAAAGTAGACTCATCCCCCATCCCACAAGATAAAGAGGTCATCTACAAACCTCCTATAGAATTTCAAGCATTTGCCATATTCTCCCAACAGAAATTCCTTCTCCCAGTGGGCCATAACAATATTGGCGTAGCCATTGGCACAGGAAGTGCCCATGGCCACGCCATACAACTACTTGTACAGTGTGCCTGCAAACAAAAATAAGTTATTTTCCAAAATGAGCTCCATTAGGAGAAATAAAAAATCAACACATCGCCCATTGTACAGCCCATCTTCCAGCAGGTATTCCTTAAAAAATTCAACCCCCACCTGGTTGGGAATAACAGTAAACAATGACTGCACATCCATGGTAATGAGCAGCAGCCTATCATCACTCACATTTGTATTAATGAATGAATATAGATCTCTCAAGAAATTTTCTGTATCTAAATAAATAATAGAATTTCTCCTCAGGACAGGTTTCAGGTCTTGCTCTACGTAGATAGATAGTGTTTCCATAGACCAGCCCATGCCTGACACAATGGGTCTCATTGGTGGTTCCAGGGGGGGTTTGTGAATTTTAGGAAGACCCTGTATTATAGGTATCACAGGACGTTCGACAATAAAAGAATTAAATAAATCAATGCTGATAACATTGCACTGTAGACATTCAAATACAGCATTATATATAGAGTCATTGCACCTCTGTACCTGTTGAAAACCCACTTTTTCGATAAAACTTTATATCATTCAACATGTTGAGCATGGTGTCCCTATAATAGGAGTAATCCATTATCACCATAGATCCCCCTTTATCCGCTGGTCTTATAGAGATGGAAATATCATTATGCAAGCACTCTAAAGCTATTCTTTCTTCTTTACTTAAATTATTAAAGTATCTGCCACTAGAATCACTATCATATAAATGATAAATATCTCTAACACACACCCTCTCAAAAGCATCAAGTATTGCACTTTTAGTAGGAATGAACCCAATGGGTTTCTTAAAAACATTTACATCAGTCTGGTCATTCACAGTTTTACCAAACTGCATTTTCAACATTATATTTCATGTGAAGGTTTTCAGTTCCAGAATGTTATCAATCACTTTCATTTTGATAGCAGGTATGAATGACATACCTTTACTCAGCAAACTAAATTCAGCCTCAGTGAGAGCCCTCCGTGAAATGTTCCAAACTAGAGTCTTCCCCCCTGTTGCCACATCTTCTTGATGGTCATCGATTGCTGCTGCTCCTCCTCCTGGGACATTTTCCGTTTCATGCAGCCTCTGCTTTGTAAACGGTCACGAAAAGGAGCTTGTTATATCGGATATGGAGTAATTAAAACAGTGGAATTCAAGTCCTGTGATGACTCTGTGATGTGTGTATGCATGGCTACTTCACTATACTTGCTGCGTGCTCCATTGGAGGTGGTGGGTGCGTCAGTTATATTTTTGTCACGAACCTCAGGGCGCCCAACTTCAGGGAAAAGTGCATTGGAAATGGTACTTGCTCCTACCCTTTCCTGTGTAAGAGCACCGCTCCCTACAGCATTGTTGCTTCTATCTTGTGCAGGTGGCGTGCTTGCATCAGATGTCATACCCTCGTTTGTCTGGTTATCTACCTGATGCGGAACTGTGGTTGAATGCTGTTGGTTCCTATAAGTGGCGTCAGGGCCATTCTGCTCTCTAGGCCAAGCGAACACCCGCCCATTCAGGAAATCCTCCTTGTCTCTCAGAATTTTCTTTTTCTTATAGGCAAGCAGTTGTTGCTCATATACACCAACAGTTTCAATCAAGTTGTCAAGTTTGATGTCCACCAGGTTGCTGGGAAAGTGTTCATACAGTTCCTCTTGTGTCTTAGAGACATTATCTAAAAGTTGAGCCTCCTCAGGCTTAAAATAATCAATGAGCAATTGCATATATTTGCGGCTTGATTCTATATTAATACACTGCCACCTTGCCAACAAATCTGGGTACAAAGTGCCATACATTGGCATATTTAGAACACGCAGGCCACGAGGGACAATATTTAATTGCAGACATGCTTCAAAGTAAAGTCTCTGTGACTGCAGGTGTTTGAAATTATGCAAATCACTATGCAATTTAAAGCACATTTTCTTCAAAGTCACAGCATCATACTCACTGTTGATATCAGACAAGGCCATACTGACAGTCATTTCTTGATTAAGCAGAGGATTCTTTGTAATCTCCACAAACCTTGTTAGGTGTCCCAGGTCTCGGTCATTCCCTCCTCTTAAAATATTAGCCTGTTCAGGCCCTTCCACTGAGAGATTACCTTCTGCCATGTCCAAGCACCACTTGTAACAAAATACAACCAAGAAAAGTACAAAACAGGTGATGCTGGTAAACTGCACTTCCAAAAAATCCAAATACATAAAAAGTAAAGGAAGCTTAATATTCATTAAGATCAGGTCTCATGCTATAGAAGCACTTAACTGATTTGTCTCTTTACAGATACCACAGTGTAATCACCACACTCCATGCACCACAATAAGATTTTGGAATGGGACTTTAACCTCCCTTGAATAGATGGGTTCATAAGTTTATAAATATATATATATATATATATATATATATATATATATATATATATATATATATATATATAAACAGGCTAATGACCACCTGGACCTTTATAATCAAAGCCATGCAGCCCAACTCAAATGTGTCTCTATGCTTCATAGCCATTAATTAAAAGGAGGCATGTTAGTTAAGAGGTTTCTAGAGATTATGTGGGGGGGGTAGATGGGTATGCTTGTTTGGGCATTACTTCTGCCTCTGTCCATCAGAGGTATGGGAACCAGACCTGTTGTGAATTTCCAATTTCCAATCCACTGGTCAAGGTTATACTTAAATAGAGTTAGGAATGTACTATGCTTCACGTGGATAGGTAGGCTGTTCCACAGTATGTTGATCATCTGAGACAAATAACTGTCTCACCAACATATCTTATGTTACAAACAAAATTTAAATCTTTGATTAAAGTGGTTCAGATGCTGTTCATTTTACAGATGTGTAAAAGATCCAGCAGAGCTGGATCTGCGGGTGTCTTGTGCCAGACATAGATCACCTCTCAGTAACCTGTAGGAGACCAAGTATAGAAAAAGGACTTTAAGGTGGTCCGCATGGAACAATGTGTTTATACACTGGATTGTCCTGATAACAAACCTTTATGGGCATTCTAGGTGTTGCATATGTCTCATCAGGTACATGTCAAATGGGCATTATACCCAATCATGGGTCTGATACGAGCCAAGTAATGTGGCACTATGACTTTCTTGGACCTAGATTCCATGCCCTTACTTATAAGTTGGGTAACAGAGAGTGATTTTCTTTCTACTTTGGCCACATGTTGGTCAAAGGCCAGATTATTGTGTACATATGTTCCTAGATACCTGACTACCAGGTCAACTGTTAGGGATGTCTTACTGTGGCCTAATTAGCATAGGTGTAATTTCTCCCAAAAAGCACAATAATGTATTCCTGGCATTGAGTTTTAATCTGTGACTTTCGCACCAGTCATTTGCCTGTGTTTGACCCTCTTGCAAAACGTTTGTGTCATGGGGGGAATCTATGATAGCTCCCAATTTGCAGTCATCTGTGAACTTGGTCAGCCAAAGGCCCTTGACATTAGCCTTATCCCGAGATGCAGATGGTAAACAGGAGCAGTCCCAGCACGTTAAACTGAAGTATTTTGCTGGTGATTGGTCTTTTGGTGCAGGTTGACACTGTAGACAGAGATATCAAAGAGAAACATGATGACCATTCTGTTTGTTAGAAACATCTTGGTTACAGTGTGCATGAAAAAAATTGTATGTTGCCACCACTTATGATCTCCTTCCAGCATTATCATGTCATGATCATGCCTTCATTTACTGTAACCAGAGACGTAAAGAACAAAGTAATGTTTCATCAATACACTGAAGGCAGTAGAATTCAAGGGTTTATGTTCCACATGGACAAGTGTTAATTATGGGCCTTAATGATCTATTCTAGGACCCCTTTTGTTTAACATGTATCTCAGTGATATGAATATTGATAGTCATTTTGTTTTCCATCAACTCTGCAGATGATGTCAAATAAGAATGGCAGTAACCCAAGCAAAAGGCATTATTATTCCTCAAACACACAAAATCTGTGTTCACTCATCATAATAATAAATCAGTCAATGCAGGCAAAACAAACTACTTGATTGTTGGTACCTCTGTAGTGGATGATTGCTATTCTGCCAGTAACAGGAAATTAGAAAGGTATCTACTTTTGCAGCTCATAACATTAAGCGAAGAAATTTGGGATCAAAAATTTTAGGGACTGCAAAAATTATTATTTTATGAGCATAATTAATTTTAAACTTGAATATAACTACCCTTGTTGAATTCTTGGACTAAATCATTAGGCAATTTGCTTGAGAGATTTAAAAGAAAGCTAACTAAAAGGATTCAGAGAAGCTCAGAACATTAAATGTGTGTTCACTATCTTGTAGTAAATTTTGGTTTACAGTATTTGTAATGACTTATTCATGCAAATGCTTACTGTTTAGATTATCTAACATATAATAGGAAACATAGATTCCTAAGGACCTTCGGTGTACTTGTTTTAAAGAACTGGTATAGTTAACGTTTTAGCTTAAGCAAGCTTACTATGAACTGTCATCCTCAGACATTAAATTGAGCATTTCACTTCATGAAAAATTCTTGGCTTTTTGATATTAAGCATCTTCATAGAACAATCTAACAAATACCTGATCCAAAGACACAGTCCTCTATTGTAAGGTCAACATCATATGCTTGTATGATTGCTATATACACACACACACACACACACACACACACACACACACACACACACACACACACACACACACACACACACACACAGACACACACACACACACACACACACACACACACACACACACACACACACGCACTCACACACACACACACATATAGATATATAGATATATATATATATATGTGTGTGTGTGTGTGTGTGTGTGTGTGTGTGTGTGTGTGTGTGTGTGTGTGTGTGTGTGTGTGTGTCTGTGTGTGTGTAGGTTTATAGGAGATTACTAGGCTTACAAGCCTAGCCATTATTACCCAGATTTACGTGTGTGTGTGTGTGTGTGTGTGTGTGTGTGTGTGTGTGTGTGTGTGTATGTGTGTGTGTGTGTGTGTGTATATATATATATATATATATATATATATATATATATATATATATATATGAATATATATATATATATATATATATATATATATATATATATATATATATATATATATACCTCTCAAGTGTACCTCATTACGAGGAACGTACCTCATTTGGGGTCTTAAAAACTTCATGTTCCTCAAAATTCCTCAAAGTTCCACATTGAGTCTGTCACATATTCAGTGTTAGGAATTTTTTTTTAAGTGAAATCCGTGGTAAATTGAAATTAATCATATTAATTCATTAAAGGATATTCTTTATAAGTAAAACCAGCATATTTTAACCATCCTATGACCTTCCTAGTTGAAGTTGTTAGTAAGCCATTAGTTAGTGTTCCACATTTTGCCCATTTGTTCCACATTATGAAGGCGAGTGTTCCTCATTTTGGCGATGGAAGGTTGAGAGCTGTATGCAGGTTAGAGAATGTGACTTGGTCGAGCTGTAAATGCAGAACCGGCAAAATATCGAAGTAGGCGAATTCTTTCCCTAGGAAAGAATTCACTTGGCTGCTTCAGTAGTTTGCCATTTTCTGCACTGTAGTGCAGTCTCGGAGATGGTATATTTAAGTAAGGTGGGTGCATTAAAGTGTTTTCTTTTTTTTTTTTTTTTTTTTTTTGTTGGAATAGCGATTTTTTTCCCTTGGAAAAAAAAAAATCGCTCTGCTGACAGTTCGATTTTGTAAGCTTTCGCTTACATGGGGTCGATTAATCACCGTTCGCTAACCTAAGTGTTCAGTGATCTAATATAGACCATATATATATATATATATATATATATATATATATATATATATATATATATATATTTTTTTTTTTTACCAAGAGCCTTCTCTACCTTTGGAATATGCTCTTCCTCCAATCCAAGTAAAATACTTACCTGACTACATTCAAAGCCTGCCATTACTATTGGATGGGTAAATGCAAATTCATGTCAGGTATTAGTATGAATGGTGTTCTGTTGGGAAAAAAAAGAGAATCTTAGTTTATAACTCCGAGGGTTGGATGGTTGTCTAGCCATAAATTCAGCAGTAACCTATGAGAATGCATGATGTATCATTTCTCAGTTATTAAATATTTCAAATAAAGGAATTGTACCTTGCTAATAAACTAAAACTTCACTGTAAAGTATATCATAGAAAGGAAAAGCACTTTTATTATTTCATCAGCTCTGCTATCATAAGGTTAGAAATGTTCAGTGCAGTTTCACTAACAGTTTGTAACATATAATACTAGAATATTAGAATACTTATAAAACTAGAATGAATGATTTCAGTATGCCCCATGCTTGTTTCACTTCCTGTTGTAGTGTATGCTTCATATTTGTATGAATCATCATTATAATCTTATTGCAAATATCTGAGATTCTGTTCTTCTAGGCTGTGTCTGAAACTGTTCAGTTCTCAATAATGTATTTCCAGAAAAAAATGCATAAAATAAACAAATTAAATAAGTTGCTTACATTTATATTTTGGATGCTATAGAAGGACTTTCTGTGGCAAACTATCTTCCTTATAAGCACAGAATTTACTCATTGCATTTATCAAATTTCAGTGCATTTCTCACATTGTGAAACATATTTGCTTTACAATTTATTTCATTTCGAGTTATATATATAAACAAAATAAAAAGGAGAATCTGCAACATGGCTCACAGAACCATAAAAATATTTTAATCTTTAATTAAGTGTTAATAGCTTTCATAGCTCGTAGAAAGCTTCATCAAACTATAAAAAATATATGAAGCCACGGTGGTGCAGCAGTAGTAGCGTTGTGTCCTCACAGCAAGAGGTTCTCCCGTTCGATTCTCAGCTGGAGAGCCTTCTGTGTGGAGTCTGCATGTCCTCCCCGCGGTAGAGTGGCATTCGGAAAACATGCGTGAATGGGTGTGCCTTCTTTGAAGGTTGGGCATCGGGCTGGCACCTCAGCACTGTAAAAATCTACTACCAATCATTAGCGGACCGGAGTTCCGCTGTGGCAACCCCTAACTGGGAAAAGCCGAAAGAAGGAGAACAACAAAAACTGAATAAATAAATATATAATATATATATATATATATATATATACACACACACACACACACACACACACACACACACACACACACACACACACACACACACACACACACACAAACAAAACTACATACAAAGTAACCAATAAAATTGCTTAAAAAGATCACATGACCTCAAATGAGGTTTTTGAGAGACAGTTTTGTGCAAACCAAATACTTTATTGAACTGTAAATTAATGATCCACCTCATCTCACTTTCCTCTCTCTTATTCTTAAGATCACCTAATCTTAAGTTATTAGTTACAGATTGTACAGCTAAGAAAGAAAATGTATAATCAGATGCCTCCTGCATAATGTGTTTAGCTAACGCATTCTTTTCCTCTCTTCTACGAATGTCATATAAGTGCTCACAAACATTCACAAAGGGAGCAATTCATTTTCCCAATGTAAAATGCAGCACAAATTCTGCATTTTGCCAAGTATATCAAATTTCTACTGGAGCAATCTGCATAAAAAGGGAATGTATACAGTTTCTTGGAAGTGGGGTGAATGAAAGCATTGCCATTTTTAATAAAAGAACACTGCATGACCTGCAGCTATAACTGCCTATACACTGTGAGTTCAACATATTTTCACAGTTGCCTTTGTAACATAAAAGCTGCTTCAAGATTTTCTATTCCTAAAACATAACTTCGGTTCTGTGGCTACAGTCCCCCTTAATCTTATAATCCGAAGTAAGAATATGCCAATTTTTCTTTATAACATGACAAATCTAGCTGGTATTCAAATAATAAGAAAGTAACATTCTTAATTCACAGGATTTAAAATCAGTCCTAAAGGTATTCAGATCACTACCAATCCTGTTATCAGAAAAATATAGCCGAGCTCTCCCTTCCCTGTCTATACTATCTGGAGCCAGAAATCAATCTACTTCATTATGGGAATATCACTTTTGTAAAAGTTCTGAATGCAATACAGAAAGAGCTTGGTGAAAGGACTGACCCTTACATCTGAGTCTAGATACTTTTGTAGCTTGTCCTTTCAAAACATTCTTATAAATGTATGCAGGATGCATGCTTCTCCTGTGTAATAGATTATTCTTTCTACTTTATTTCCTATACATGCTACTACTCAGGGTAGAATCTTAAATTTTTTGTTATTCTGACACCAAGAAAGTCTAATTCCTAAACTGATCATGTCATAGTGAATCTCAAAAATGGAGTGGTTGAATTCGAGTATTCCAAAAAATCATTAAGCATTTTACCTGGACCAACCCATAACATATATTATCCACAAATCGCATAAAGAATTTTATATAACTTGAAAAATGTCCATCTGCTAATACATATGTAGTTTCCCACTTTGCCATTACCATATTGGCATATGAATTAGCGCAAGTGGTACCCATCGCCACTCCCACTTTTTTGTATATAATGTGTTTCATGAAACAAAAATCATTATTTTCAAGAATAATTTCAATCATATACAAACTAAAGCAATTTGTCCTTGAGTATACTCACTGTTGGCTGTCAAAGTTTGATGTAATCTAACCCTACATCATTCAGAATTACCATAAATAAGAAGCATATACATAAAGTAACAAAAGTGGATGTTGTGATGGTTTGTTTATCCACAGAACATTCCTAAAGAGTTCTCAAAAAATCTTATGTATCTCCGAGTATAGTGGGGTCTGCATCAATAACAGGCCTCAACATACTTTCTATGTAAATGGATAGTGATTCAGTGATCCAACCCCTGCCAGAGACTGTAGGTCTCATAGGTGAGTTTCTTGGATCTTTGTGTATTTTAGGAAGTGTTTGTAAAATTGGTACAAGTAGAAATTGCACAATAAGATAGTTGTATAAATCATAAGAAGTACATCTACTCATAAGACTGTCATATAGACTGGTATGGTCATTACGTATCATGTTGTCTATTTCAAATTTCTGGATCACCCCATAAGTAGAGCAGTCCAATAACATTTGAGACATTTTATCTTTCTAAAAAAATTTTATTCATGATAAAATTTGCCCCTTCTTTATCCGTGGGGTGGATGACAATGCTACCTGAGTTTTGTAACTGCTCTAAAGCTGAAAATTCCTCTTTATTGAGGTTATAAAATCTCTTTCCCCCTTTCTTAGCTCCATTATCCAAATCTATTAATTATTCTCACACACTTTTGAAAATGCTTCTAATAATGGATGTAAAGTAGGCACAAACATGCTGTGCTTCTTTAAAATATGGCCGCCCCCAATGTCTAATGGAAACATCAATTTTAGCATAACACTCTTCAAATCATTTTGACATAACTATATTGATGAATTAGCAAGCAACATTTCAGTATATGAGGCGAAATTACAGCTACAAAAAAAGAAGTAATTGAACTGTGAGTTAATGGACTTTAGGGTATGCAATGTGTTTTCTTGGCCTTAGGCTAATGTGATGCTTGCAATGTCTGATGTATCTGGCCAGTGAAGTGATCACAATACAGACATAAGTGTAGTTACTGTTAACACTCCTGCTAACATTTCTCCTCCAGAAGTGGCTCATGACCCCATTATGTCCAACCAGTCCCCAAAAGGAGAGATATCTATACCAAGCGATTGCAGCCCCCCAAACATCTCCAACGCCCAAGTGAGAACTGCTCTCTCCAAAGCAAAAAACACAGCATCCATGGGACCTGATGGTGTCCCCGGCTGTGTGCTCCACGAACTCAACGAGGAATTAAACCCACAGCTAGGACAGCTGTTTAATCATAGTGTTACCTCTGGATACGTACCCAGGGGTGGCACTGCAACTGTGGTCCCACTTCACAAAGGCGGTGCCTCCACCGACCCTGGAAATTACCGGCCCATTAGCTTGACAAGCCTTATCTGCAAAGCCATGGAGAGGATCATAATGGACCTCATAAATAAAGACATAGGGAATTTGCAGACTTTGGATCCATCCCAGTTTGGCTTTGTCAAAGGCAGATCATGCCTTCTAAACTTGGTTGTCTTTTGAAACAGTCACCAAAGCCATTGATGAGGAAAGGCAGTCCATACAGCCTACCTCGATCTGGCGAAGGCCTTGATACAATACCCCTCGGGTATCATTGAAAAACTCATCAGCTTAAATGTTAACCCACACATCACAAGATGGGTTGCAAACTGGCTGAGTGACAGAACCCACAGGGTCAGAGTTGCTGGCGCCATGTCAGACTCAAAACCTGTCACAAGTGGTGTACCACAGGGCTCAGTCCTGGGCCCACTCTTGTTTGGCATCTACTTTTCCGAAGTACAAGCAAACACAGGAGGGTTATGGCTGACAAAGTTTGCAGATGACTGCAAACTGCCATAGTAGAAAACACATCTGACACAGATATCCTTCAGAAGGGTCTCACAGAAATGGATAACTGGTGCCAGAGCCATGGCCTAAAGTTAAATGCCAAAAATGCATAGTCATACCCTTCGGAAAAACAAGGTTACCCCTAGCTACCAAATAGGTGGCAATCCACTGAGCACAGAAGAAGTTATCAGGGACCTGGGGACCCAGGTTGATAGTAGTCTGTCATTCGACACCCATGTAGCTAAAGTAGTTAGGAAGACCTTCTACATTGCCCACCTTATCATGAAGGGATTCTCATCTAGATCAAGGGAGGTCATAGTCTCCCTATACTCATCACTCATCAGACCAATGATTGAGTACAATGCCCCATTGAATGTATCTGACCCGACACTTGCAGCAGCTGGAGAGGCCACAAAAGTTCCTCACCAAAGGATAAAGGGTCTCAAACATCTGTCCTATGCTGCCCGACTGAAAGAACTCCAGCTCTATTCAGTCGCTTACCGCTTGCTCAGAGGTGACCTTTGCCTAACATACAAGGCCATGTCAAACCCAGATTTGATGAATATGCTTCACCTCAAAAATACTAGATCCGCCAGAGTCACAAGGGCGGGAGACTTAAACCTCGACACGGCTATTAATAGGACGTGCTGGAGGATAGATTCATCACCCAAAGACTCCTATGCTGTGGAATAAAATCGGTATATGTGAGGCAGAGCACCTCGCTGGCCTTGTTCAAGAGAAATCTTGACCAATGGATGAAAGATCGCAGATATACCCCAGGGATTACCTCAGTGTCACTGCTCAACAGAGGCACAGCAAAATAATGGGTATAGTTCCCCATACTAAAGGGGTGGCGTAAGCCACAAAACTATGGGCTAGGCTTGTAAATGCCCTCGGGCAGATAGCCTAGTATGAACCTATGAACCTATGAACCTATGAAGGAAGACCAGTGCTCCAAGAGTGTCTGACTTTCAGCAGGTTTTTTCTTCCTTACCCCTACCCATAAGAGATGGATTGAGGAAAGGGATGTTGAAGAGTTGAGAAAGGAAGAAGCAGAAGCAATCTATAGAGAGACCAGTGCATGCTACAGTCAGCCACATGCGGAACCCTCTGAAGGGTCTCTGATTTGGAACATTTCTAATGTTGCATTGACTGATTATCATTATTCCTTGCTAGAAAAGGACTTTCTTTTGTACCTGCAGTCAAGGGCAATGCATGTGACACTAGATGTCAAAATTTTTGTGAGAAGTGTCATGTCAAAACAAATGTTTCCATGAGACATTGGGGGTAGCCATATTTTAAAGAAGCAGAGCACGTTTGTGCCTAATTTATAAACATTATTAGAAGCTTTTTCAAAAGTATATGAAAAAAATTTGATTGATTTAGATAATGGAGCTAAGAAGCAGGAAAGAGATTTCATAATCTCAAAGAAGAATATGCAGCTTTAGAGCAGTTACAAAACTCAGGAAACATTGTCATCTGCCTCGCAGATAAAGGAGGGACAATTGTTACCATGAATAAAAAAAATTTACTATAATAAAATGTTTCAAATGTTATTGGACTGCTCTACTTATGGGGTGATCCAGAAATTGGAAATACACAACAGGATACATAATATCCATTCCAACCTTTATGAATCTTATGAGTAGATACATTTTTATGATTTATGTTAAGCATTTTATTGTGCAATTTTCACTTGTACCAATTTTACAAGGCCTTCCTAAGATACCCAAAGATCTGAGAAACCTGCCTATGGCACCTATAGTCTCTGACAGGGGTTGGATCACTGAACCACTATTCATTTATGTAGAAAGTATGTTGAGGCCTGTTATTGATGCAGCCTCCACTATACTCAGAGATACACAAGATGTTTTGAGAACTCTTTAGGAATGTGCTATGGATAAACAGATCACCCACCACAACATCCACTTTTGTTACTTTATATGTATGCTCCTTATTTACAGTAATTCTAAATGTTTTAGGGTTAGATTACATCAGACTTTATTTGACATCCAATAGTACACTGAAGGACAGATTGCTTTAGTCTGTATGTTGATTGAAATGATTCTTGAAAATGTTTTTGTTTGATGAACATATTATAAACAGAAAAGCAGGAGTGCTGATGAGTACAACTTGCATTAATTCATATGCCAATATGTATTAGTGGATGGACATTTTCAAGCTATATAAAATTCTTTATGCAATTTGTGGACGATATATTTTTGTTATGGGTTGGACCTATTAATATGCTTAATGATTTTTTGGAATACTTGACTTCAACCACTCTATTTTTGAGATTCACTATGACATGCTCAGATTAGGAAATAGACTTCTTGATATCAGAATAACAAAAAAATTAAGATTCTACCCTAATTAGTAGCATGTATAGGAAATCCAGTAGAAGGAATAGTCTATTACACAGGAGAAGCATGCATCCTCCATACATTTATAAGAGTGCTTTGAAAGGACAGGTTATGAGAGTGTCCAGGCTCAGTAGTGAGGATCAATCCTTTCAACAAGCTATTTCTGTATTGAATTCAATAAGTTTACAAAGGGGATATTCCTGTAATGAAGTAGATCGATTTTTGGCCTCAGATAGTATAGACAGGGAAGGGATAGCTCAGCCATATTTTTCTGATGAGGACTGATAGCAATCTGAATACCATTAGGATGGATTTTAAATCCTGTAAATTAAGAATGTCACTTTATTATTCTTCAAATACTAGTCAGATCTGTGATGTTATGAAGAGAAATTGATATTTTCTTACTTCGGATGACAAGATTAAGTGGATTGTAGGCCAGAACCAAAGTTCTGTTTTAGGAATAGAAAATCTTTGAAGCAGCTTTTAATTTACAAAGGCAGCTGTGAGAATATGTTGAACTCACAGTGTATAGGCACTTACAGCTGCAGGTCATGTTATGTTTCTTCTTTTATTCAAAATGACAATGCTTTCATTCAACCCACTACCAAGAAACTGCATACATTCCCTTTTTATGCAGA
Organism: Protopterus annectens; assembly: GCF_019279795.1. Taxonomy (NCBI): domain Eukaryota; kingdom Metazoa; phylum Chordata; order Ceratodontiformes; family Protopteridae; genus Protopterus; species Protopterus annectens. Next base: position 1,294,935,174 of record NC_056729.1, on the reverse strand, counting down.
TTGCTCCAGTAGAAATTTGGTATACCTGGTGAAATGCAGAATTTGTTCTGCATTTTACATTGGGAAGTTGAATTGTTCCCTTTGTGAATGTATTTATGAGCACTTATATGACATTTGTAGAAGAGAAGAAAAGAATGCATTTGTTAAACACATTATGCAGGAGGGATCTGATCATACATTTTCTTTCTTAGTTGTGCAATTTGTAACTAATAACTTAAGATTATGTGATCTTAAGAATAAGATAAATGGAAGTGAGATGAGGTGGATCATTAATTTGCAGTCCAATAAAGGATTTGGTTTGAATGAAAGTGTCTCTTTAACATCTTGTGTATGCATGTGTGTGTGTGTGTGTGTGTGTGTGTGTGTGTGTGTGTGTGTATATATATATATATATATATATATATATATATATATATATATCTTCATAGATTAGTACTAGGCTAACTGCCCTTGTAAGCCATTTGTTTTAAGCCTAGCCAATTTTCCCTTGTGAGACTCAAACCCTACACCTTGTGTTTGTAAAGAAAACACCTTAACCATATATATATATTTTTTTTTTCAGTGTATTTGATATAATTTTATAGCGTGATGAAAGTGCTTACCACTTTATTGAAAATTGAAAGATTTTTATGTTTTTTTATGTTCTTGCAGTTTCTTCTTTTTTATTTTATTTTTTTGTTAATTGTGTTGTTATGGAGGAGCTGCTTTATCTGCTGCCAGTGATTTCTGCAGCTGATTTCTAGTTATATACCTAATGTTATAGTTGCACATGATTTTGTAAAAGATGGGTGGTCTACTGTGTTAAATTTTTTTTAGTTTCACTGTTTACACAGCTTCTTCTCTATAACCACACCCACAACAATGACATTGGTGTGGGTATTTGCACAATGATTTGCATACAATTGCAATGTAGTCTGGGCAAGCAAAGATAGCTTACTTCTTTAGAAGAGCAACTACATCATCGCATCTATTAATTTTCAGTGTAAGATTTTTCACCTGGAAAACCTTGTTGACAATTTGCCTTTCTAGGAAGTAAGAAACTCATGCTGATGCACTCAGCATGGAAATACAAAAGCTTATATACTTCTTTAGGTTGTGAGACCTTACAGGCTCATTCCTTCATTATGGCATTGCATGTGTGTTCACCTCCAGTTAAAATATCATGGTGGTGGGAGTGTCCTTATCAGTAAAACAAAATGCAAGAGAGATCAGCACACCTTTTGTACCAAAAACTATATAATTTGATATGGTATATGGTAGTTTGCTATGTCCAGCTTCAGAACACCAACATATTTTAAGCTTAACAGTGTTCACCTCAAACCACTGGGATCTCTACAGACTCCTTGTTATTATATTAATGCAACACATAATACAGACCATTTTCCAACAGAAGTATAGTAAGTCTATGGAAGAAAATATCTTACAGCAGCTAATGGAATAATTTACCACCACAGGTGACACAAAGTACTATTTTGTCTGCCCTTAATGCAAGTCTTGATGATACATTCTTACACCATGGTTATCAAATACAGCTCTGCTCAATTTGTAAAGTAAAAGGGTTTCACAAACTTTTAAGTGTGTCTTCTTAAAGGTGTATATGTCTAGATATCGTATGGTTCCTGTGATCACTTGCCTATTGTTGTTCCTACCTTTCTATGAAGCTTGTTGAACAATACCAACTCATAGAAATATTATATCCTTGGTCCAGTAGACTTTCATATTCAGGAAATGTAAAAATATAAATATTAAACTCACTGAGAAATGCAGCACTGTGGTGTACATTTTTCAGTATACTAAGTATGTAGACCTGTGCACTGTGGATAGCCAGTATAAGATCATTCTAGCCTTCCTCTGTACTTGTCAGCTATTTCACATGCTTAGATGGATACATACATACCTGCTGCAAATTCAAGAATAATATTATATACAGCATTACAAAGAGCATAAAAATGAAGAAATATAAAAAATACCTAACCTGGGATAATTCATAATGAGATTCATGAATATTTCCTGGTTGCGCAATGGAGGCTCCTATTACATGAATGACAACTGCATGTTCTACATTGCAAAATCCGCATACATAAATATAATTCTGTGTAGAGAGCTGTATGCTTCCACTCTGTAGAAAGGCTATTGGCAAATGGAGACTGAATCAGTAATGCCATTGTATTGGAGAATGTTTAACTCAGAACAGTCTTTATGATGCAAGATGGCACAGTTCCCATCTGCTCTATGCAAAAACTTTAACCAAGTGACTCATGGTGAAAGGTGTTACAGTAACCCCTTTCACATTCCAGGGTCACACAGGGGACTATGAGAAGTAGCTGCAGCATGATCATGTGCAATCCTTCTATTGTCATGAGACCATATAATGGGAAAAAAACTACCTATGAACCTACAGGAAATTCACCCCAGGGATCACTTCTGTGGCTCTGCTCAACAGGGGCACAGGAAAATAATTTTCTTGGGTGGCAAAAGCCAGGGTACCTTTTTGGCTAGGCTTATATAGGCCCTAAGCCCAATAGCCTAGTACCTACCTATGAACCTATGAAGAGAGATGAATCACAGCTATCATATTAATATAGTAGTAGCCTAACCATGCATCTGTGTAAATGGCACCACAGGTAGAAATTGTATTCCAGGGTATGCTCCATAGTATGGCCTGGCACTGTACTATACCAACTACTGTCTTCATGAATCAGGTAGGATACCCATCAGCATTGGTAGTCAGCCTGTCTCTAAACTCCTTCCCTGATGAGCTACAACAAGTATTTCTTGAGGAATAGCTCCAAAATACTTTGTTTCAGGTTCTTATTGTGGGGGTGGGGGTGATTGTGCCATGGCTGATGCAAAGATGTGTATTTGTTTTTCTTTTCTTTTTTTTTTTCTCTTTCTTATTTCTTACTAGTAATACAGATAGTCCACAAAATGTGCACAGACCTGTAACATTTTCTCTTGTAAATGTACAAGGAGATGAAAGGAAGGGAAATGCATGAATCTATTGCTTGAAATGTAAAATATAACCTCTTGCATCTCAACTGCTAGCAGGTCATACGATTAAATTATAGTCTGCTTCAAAGTAGTAGCTGACTAGAAGCAGACATTCAAATCCTTACAGTTAAGAGATAGAGAGGTACTGGCACTTTCTTTTATTTCTGGGCTGATGATCTTGCCCCTTACTAGTGAAAGAATTGTTGTGGTTACTTTTGTTGTGAGAAAGCAAACAACTAAATAGTTTAATATATCGGGAAAAGAAAATAATGTAATCATTTCTGGGAAAAGGAAGGTATAAATATGTGAGACTGGTCTTTGTTCTGTCTTGTCTTTTCTTGGAAGAAATTGACATATGTTTTAGAAGGTCTGCCTGCACATATTTTTAATATTCTATTTAACTTAGCTGAGTTAAGTCCAATATTCTTCCGTAAGAAATAAATAGTATATTTAGTGATCTGTAGTCCAGATTATTCTTTTCAATCTCTGCATGCATACTAAATGTTATTTTGATATTCCTTTTGCATTTGCTTATTCCTCTGCATATTTAATCTGTAAATGCACCATTTGCCTTACTGTTTAAATGAAGTTTATTTATTCATTTTAAGCTTCTGACCAGTCTTTTATATATGTATTTTTCCTATCATTTTAGCCAGATAATTTGGCTCTACTACCAGTGAAAATATTAATGCATATAATTTCATATTTGATGTAATCAAGAGCAGTAGACTGCTGGAGATCCCTGGTGATATCAAGGGTGATGGCAGCACTACCATGCCAGAAGAAAGCTGTGGGAAATTGGAGAATTCTGCCAGTCTTCTCTGGAAATTGTGTATTTGTAAAAATAACTTGTAAGAGAAGCAGTTATCAGGTATAAGGGACACTGGAAGACACTGCAGTTTACAGAGATTGGTGAAAAAGAGGCCTAGGGGACTAGACAAAAACTCAGCTGTGTAAGTGACCTGTGTCTAATCTAGAGTCTAATCTGAGGTGGATATTGAAAGCTCATACCCAGGACACCAGTATATATTCCTCTTATGCTTTGAGCTAGGTTATATTTTGTGAACTGATTACCAAGTTAGACAGGTGTGTACTTTCTTGAGTCACACCATTGATAATATAGTAGGTTAGAATAAGAGAGACTCAACAGTCCATAATATTTTAGGCAGCAATGAGGTATTCAAACCCCATTTCACGTTTGTCATTTTGGCAATTTAAACATGATCTTTAAGTTTACAATCATATTCAAAGAGTAGCATAGTTGAGTAAACTACAGCCTTTTAGTACTATAATTAATTTTAGAAGATTTTACATAATTACAAATTATTATATTTTCTATTGGGAATACTATAGCTGAGTAATAAGGGGGGTTCTGCAGGAATATAAAGGAATTAAGAATACTGTAGTTGAGTAACAAAGAGGTTTCTGCAGGAATGTAAAAGAGCTAGAATACTATAGCCAAGTAATAAAGTAATCATGTCATCTCAATGAAGGTAGTTTTGGAGTAGGTAAAACGTTTGAAAACATCCTGCTGAAACTACCTTTGGTGAACATAAGACAACATTTCCATGTTGGGGGACTCCTTGAACTTATATATACCAACTCTAAGATTACACAATACTAGAGAAAAAGGCAAACTTCAATGTGAGCAAAATTAGTTTTGATGAACAGTGTCCACACATTACATTTGTCAAAACTAATTCACTAAAGTGACACATTCCCATAATAAGGGGGTATGCATTAATGTAAAGGAAGATTGTAATTATGTGGGAAGAAGGCCAATTTCAACATTTGCCAATGAAGCAGGGACAGAGTTTGGATTCTTTCAGGTAATAAGCTTTTCTCTAAATTTCTGATATGCTGTCAAGTAATGTTTTAACTCATTACAGCCGAGTGACGTCTCCAGGCGTTTCTGCAGTTACCTCCTACTGTGCCTCTAGGCGTCAAATATTGCTTGTTCATATTTGCATTAATAATTCCAAAACCATGTTACATAAAAGGTATCAGAAAATTTTATCTTGAAGCATACATGATGGCAAACACAATTGTATTGATATATCTTCTCTGTCAATGGGTATTTGTTAAAAATATAAGGTGAAAACTTTATTTTTTTAAATGCTAAAGCCACGCCCACTGGGAGTTAAAGGTATACACTCAAAAGAGCTCTACTGGAGGGAATGACTGAAATAATCTTGCTATAACTCCTCTCTCTGACAGAAAATAATAAAGGAAAGTCTTTAAAAAGTCAATGTGTTACTTGCTTCAGCTTTTAGTTTGTATTTCAAGTGACAGTATTTATCACCTAAAAGATTAAAAGTATGAGTAGACAGTATTAAAGCTGACAAAGACTGACAGGTAACCAACATTAGTAATGTTAAGGCAGCAGGGATAGTCTTTTTCGAAGGCAGTGCAAGATTTACACTTTTGCGCTATATAACAAAATAAGGGGCTTCTTAAACCAGGATGATATTTCCTTCACAATTATCTATGTATAAAGACTTCCTGACTATTGTCTTTACATGGTGATCAAAGGAGAGGGAACTATCAACCAGTATTACAGAGTCCCATATCCGGTGAAGCCTTGCAGTACTCTCCAGCTACATGTACACAAATGTTCACAGTATGTGCCATGCTACACAATATGTTCCTGCGGAAACAGCTGCAGCAGGAACAGCACGGGGCAAGCCCACACAGGCCCCCACCATCACCAAGGCCATCACAGGCATAGAGGGACTCAGAAGAGGATCTACCTGAGCCTGCCCATGTAGGCAGAAGGAGCCATGCCCAATATGCCCAGGCCTTGGAAAAGAGGCAACGCATAGCACATACACTGACACGGCAGGGACCCATGGAATGACACCTCTCTCTGACTCGCACATACAGTAAAAGTGATGCCAAACATGACACTACCTGTGCTGTATCATGTATAGGGAGTGCACTATGTGCATCTGACATAGTCAGGCCTCCAGAACCTTCCTCAATACTGGCACAGCCATAAGGTAAGTCACTCTTCATATCAATTACTGAATGGAGTAGTATGTTCTAATAGTTGTATCTATGGTATGGATGGGAGCATGCAAGGGAATAGGGTGGCTGAATGGGATGGCAGCAGATAGCAGACACCTATATGGGCAGCATGAAATCCATCACAAATACTGGTGTCAGCATACTAGGTAGTACTAGACAAGGTAACAAATCCCACTGCAGTACACGTGGTGGCCCAAATTTGTGTCCATAGGACACACACATGCATGTCAGTGAGGCTCACATACCCACCACCAGCCTCAGCCAGCAGGACAGGTATAGATGACCATAAAGAAAGACTGGGCTAAGGCCTCCAACTGATGGGAATGGTTCCCCTCCAGACCTACACAGACAGACTACAACAGGTCTGGCAGTTTTATGTTAGTTCTGAAAGGTAAGAAGTCTGAAATTGAAATGTAGGTCAATAAAACCTAAGATATGTACTCTACTGATATGCCTCCAGTCTGCATGATAGGTCAGAATATAAAATGAAATGGAAGCCAACAGACTACTTGAAATACCAGTACAGTCAAAGCAAATGTTTAAAGTCATCAGGTGTGCCCTTCACAATACTAGGTAGAAATGCAGTAACATGTAAGTGTGAGGAGTAATAACAGTAGAGCACAAATTACCCGAGCTGGCCCAATCTACATGATAGATTGTTGCATGTGTACAATATGTAGGGGTCCGTGTGTTAGGTTGTTGTGTGTTCACTATTGTCTGGAAGTGATCAGCATGTAGGCATGGAGGGTTGTGTCTCGATGACCTATGGGCAGTACTGTGTTTGACAGGGCCATGTTCCGACAACTGCAGTGCCAATCACAATGCTTCTCAGCAATACCCATCCCAGCAGTCGTCCATACTCACTGTCCAGATGTCAATATCTGCCACTGTCTGAAAGATGGACATGTGTGGGCCCATAATACACACAGTACACAGGTGGAAGTACCTTTGACAGAGTACATAAAATGTAACTGTCAACTGCACACAACTTTGGAATTGTACATACAGGTTAGCAGCACATTACTTGTCTATGTAGTATGGAATACTGATGTAGTCTGGCCAATAACTGACAGACCACAAAAGGCACAGTCATGAAGTAATGAGAGACTGCCTATGTTCCCGCACAAGGCAGCATAAGGGGAATGTCCCAGGTATATCTGTGAGTCAGCTGAAAGTAGCTTCCATATCACACATGCAGTCAGCTTACCCCATCATCAGCCACAGGTTTATCACAGGTCATATCCTTGTTGTTGGAAATGAGTACAGTATGACCCCTCTTCTGTATGGGAATACCCACAGAATGCAGCATGCTGAAGAGGTATCCCATGTAGGTGTGTCCCTAGCTGTAAGCAGCATCCTGTCTGCATCCAGACCAATGGATTAACATGGACAGGAACTATTGCTATTAACACCTCACACACTTACCCTGTCACCCCAGAGGAATCTACTGCCTCACAGCCTGGGAATGTAGGCGTGACAGAATGCACTGGCCTGCTACAGATGATCTGCATCACTACTAAATGGCCTACAGTCCTCTGTCAAAGGCCTGTGCCTCACCCATAGTGCCAATGTATGGTATCTCATGGGGTCCCAACTAACAACCTAACACAGTCAACAGAACACAAATACAAGGCCACATTGACAAATCCCAGTAGTGTGCTCACCATGTCCTACTGCATGAACTGTGGACCAACCCCTAAATACCACTGGGATGAAGGACCAACTATAGCGATATTTCTCAGATATCGCTCACATAATGTTAGGAAGAGGATAGAACAACAGAGTGGGGGTGTAGAAGCATGGACGTCATGGAATGTGTGAAGTCCAAAACTCTGATGTGTGCCCATACTACCCCTGCCTGCAAACCCAGTAATGGGTGGCTACAAACCTACTAGTAAACCACAATGTGAAGGGGAACTGACCAGATATATGAGCCCTGCCTCTGGGTAACCTGGGTGAATCTGTACAGCTGAGAGGTATGGCCACAGCAGGATATGGCTATTCTGTTAAGTCGATATATGTCCAAGAAGGGGATCCTCAGCCACTATAGTACCAAGGTGCTGGACCATTTACACAAACCCATCACCAAGCGTCTGCAGCTCCCCCTCCAGAATGGCATGAGTATGCAAGAATTTGTACGCGTGGACCACAATACTGGGCACAGCTTCATTCATCTTGTATTTCCCAAGAAATAACTGTGAGCAAATAATTATATCTGTCAGAAGTTGGTGTCATAATACATCACAGTGTAAAACAGTACATATGTCTGAATATCTCTACTAACACCAACCAAGTAACACAAGTAGCACAGACAGCAATAGTTACAGTATCCCACTATCTGTCGCCTATTGTGACTCCATATTGTCAACCTAGCTACAGATACCCTGCAGAAACAGGTTGCTAGCTGTAGGTATAGAACACCATACCCTGGACTTGAGTACAACCCTACCTGGAATGGATTCACACACTCAATACAGAAGGTCATACTGGGCATGCTCCTACACTTAAGAGAAATGAAGCCCATGTCTGACAACACAGTGGACTATGCATACCTATCATTCGGAGATGTCTGTGCACACACACAAAATTGTACACCATTCATACTTTGCACACACATTGGACAGAAATGCTCACACATATTCAAGGCCAACACACTATAATATGTCCAACATTTACACACAGAGATGTGGGGAAGAGAGAGACAGACAGTGACAGAGACAATTCCATTATGAGGCCTATGCCACCTAACAATATCCAATTGGCCGGTATTACATGATGTGCTGATGTCAGTCACTGTAGACATTCCTTTTGGTAGCCCTCAGCCCTATAGTGTCTGTGGTGCTTCTGATAACTGTGTAACACGATAGTACAAATCAGTATTCATCTACCATTTGTATACTCAGTCCTGTCAAATCTAAAGTTGTATGTGACTGAGTGTGTGTGTGTTTCCAGAGGAATGATTTATGGCCCATTCATACACACTGCACTTCCCATTGCCCATGTTAGCACTCCTGCAGATGTCAGTTACCTTGAAATAACCCTTTAGCCAAGTCTCAGCCCTATAAACTATGTGGCACTTGTATTTATTTATTTATTTATTTATTTATTTATTTCTAGTTTGGTTACCAGGGAAGTCCACTGGGTCAACATGACCCGTTTTCAGTGGAGGCCCAGGGAGAAAAGCTCCAAGAAAGCATTGTACAAAATCTGTTACAATAAAACACAGGAGTATACAAGATACATTTGTAAAAAGAGTTAAAAAATAAGAATATTCACAAGCATAGTTAGCAGAATTCCTAGAGAGAGACTTTACGGGTTATACAGTTTCCTTTAAGCAATGGTACTGAAGTGTTGAGTGTGGAAGTCAGTTACATATATAAAGAGAGGAATTATGGATATGCTTGCTTAACATGCACGTTTTTGAAGTAGAATACTATTCACAATATTTACATTATTTACAAAGTTGAGTCATGTGAGCATAGTTGTAGTAATTGTTAGAAGGTTAGAGGGAGTAAAGTTAAGGAGTTATAGTTGTTATAGGGAGCTTGTGAAGGGTAATAGGTATAAGACTATGGAAGATTGTAGAGAGTTAAAGTATGAAAAGAAGGGACCCCTAGGGTATAGACTTAGAAAGGAGATTAAGTAGGGTGGAAGCAGGTACATTTCCATTTAGTGGACAGGTGTTTGAAAAGCTGGGTTTTGAAGTTGTCAGAGTTAGGAGTGGTTCTTAGTGAGGTGGGGAGGGCATTCCATTTTTTGCCTAGAGCATATGAGAGGAGAAGCTGGCCAGCAGGACGCTTAGGATTGTGGATAGCAATTAGATTCTGGTGCTCTGATCTGAGAGTTCTATTAGGAATATAAGGGGGAAGGATATTAGCTAGAGCAGGGCATTTTGTAGGATGAAATACAAGTCTATGTGCTGTGGGTAGTTGTAGGTAGTCAAGGTGGTTTGAAAGTTTGAGCCAATGTAATGATTTAAGGGTGAGGCAGTGGTGGGTGAAATTCTTTGAATTTTTGGCAAATTTAGAGATTTTATTGTAGCAGTTTTCTAGTTTGGAGGTTGTAGAGGCAGACAGGTTGGTTAGGAGAGGAGCTCCGTATAATAAGGAAGGGAGAAGATATGTAGTGGCTAGAGTATGTCTAGTGGAGGGAGAGAGAAAGTGATTGCTCCTATACAACATACCTAGCTTTTGGTGTTTTTTTTAATATTTTGTTGTATATGTGTGTTGAACTTGAGGTGTTCATCCGCAGTTATGCCTAGGAGTTTTGCAGAAGGCACCACTTCTATGGGTGAGTTAGCTTAGCTAAGAACTTTGAAATCATTTTTGTTGAATGAAAAGGTCTTAGAGGGGGGAATAGTAGGATTTTAGATTTATTTGCATTGAGAGAGAATTGGTTATGGTGCATCCAGTTTTCTGCTGCGGAGAATGCAGCTTGGGTTTTTGTCAGCAGTTCGGAGAGGTTAGTAGCAGAGCAGATTAAGGTAGAATCATCTGCATATTTTTTTGTGTCAGGAATAGCAGTGTGAAAGTTATTGATGAAAATCTTGAAAAGCATGGGACCAAGGATGGAACCCTGAGGAACTCCAGTTGGGCTAGGTAAGAAGGAAGAGGTGGAGTTCTTCCATTTGACTGCCTGAGATCTGTCAGATAGATAGCTGGAGAACCAGGATAATGTTTTTGGTGAGAGGTGAAGGTTTGAGAGATGGCAGAGTAAGTGCTTGTGGGAAATGGTGTCAAATGCCTTAGACAGATCTAGTAGTACTGTAGAAACTAGGTGACCTGAGTTTCGGGCTTGACTGACAGTTTCAAGGAAGGGGAGAAGAGCGGTAATGGTGCTGTGGGCAGGGCGGAAGCCATGCTAAGTGGGTGTGAGGAGACTGTTTTGGGTCAGGAATGGCATAAGTTGGTGGTGGATGCACTTTTCAAGGATTTTGGAGAGTGGAGAGAGCAGGGCAATAGGGCAGAAATTAGAGACACTGGTATTTCTGCCACCTTTGTGTAGAGATATGATATAAGCTGTGCGCCAAAGTTTAGGGACATAGGATTCATTTATGGATCTGTTTATGATGATGCTAATTGGGAGAGCAATACCATCAGCAGCGTAATTTAGGTAGCAGGGGGAATATTGTCAGGAGCATTAGTACATGGTTTAAGTTTGGATAGGAGTCTTTTTATGAAGTTAGTGGAGATGGGTTTGAGTTCAAATAGTAGAGGATGGTTGTTAGATGGGTTTGAGGGGGAAGTGTGATGGGCAGTTGGGTTATTGTTAGGAAAGGATTTGGTAAGGGCAGAGATGGATTTGGTGAACAATTAATTGATTTCAGAGCCTAGTTCCAGATTCCATTTACTTGGGTCTGGACAGGGATTATTCTTTGAGCCTGGATGGAGGAGCAATTTTATTGAGTTCCAGAATTTCTTTGGGTTTTTATTGTTATTGGACTGGAGTGTGATATAGTAGGATTTTTTGTCCTTGGTTATTAGCTGCTTTGCAAGGTTACAAAGCTGTTTATATTGAAGCAGGGTATTGGGCAGATTATTATTTTGGTAGAGCTTCCAGAGTTTGTCTCTTTGGTGCATGACCTGTTTTGTTTGTTTGGATAGCCATGGAGCTATGTTAGTTTTTATTCTTTTATATCTTAGGGGGTCTAGGGAGTTTAGGGTGTCAATGAAGATAGAGTTGAAGTAGTCTAAGGCTTTGTCAAGGGGAAGGGTATTTAGAGATTGCCTGTTCATTTGTTTGAATAGGTTTGAGAAAGTTGTAGGGTTAAAGTTAGTGAGGTTACAAGTGTGAATGTATTGATGCTGGTATGGGGAAGAGTTAGTGGAGCGATAAATGAAGGCTGGGTGGTGGTCACTAATGGTATCAGAAATTGTGCCAGAGTTCATTATTTTATTAGGATTTGAGACTAGGATCCAATCTAAAATGGTTCCAGGGGGATTTGTTGTATTTGGTCGAGTGATAGTGTGGATTAATTGGGTAAAGTTGTAGAGATGATGGATAGGGACGGTGAGTGGCTGATGATTTTATTCCAGTCAATATTAATGTCACCTAAGATATAAGTTTCATAGTTAATATTGGTGGATGCCCATAGGAGGATTTCTTCGAGAGTTGAGCAATTGTTGCCAGGTGAGATATAGAGGGCAATGTAGCATATATTTTTGTGCTTGTTTAGCTTTAGTAGTCCAGCAGTTAGTTCAGTGTTTTGGAATTGTTGGATTGGAATTTCGAGGGGAATTAAGTTGAGGAGGTTAGAGTAGACTAAGGAAGTGCAGCTACATTTTTTAACTAGTCAGTCGTTTCTGAGAATATTAAATCCTGGGGGTAGGATCTCTGAGTCAGAGATGAAGGGTTTAAGCCATGTTTCGGATATAGCTAGGATATGAGGTTGGCTGTGGCTTAGCCAAGTGTGGAATTGGTGGGTTTTGTTACTAAGACTCTGTGCATTGATGATGAAGATCTTTAGGTTATTAATATGGGAGGGAGAAATTCAGGGGTTGATGTTGTTGTTACAGTGTGTAGGACCAGGGTTGGGATGGATATCTCCGGCAAGGATTATGTTGTTACAGGCAAAATCCTTTAGCCTTTTGGGTTTGTTGTGTATGTGTTTAGGGAGAGTTGAGATTAGGTTAGGTGAACATATGTTAACTTTGCAGGGGAGGAGGAAGGTTTTAGGGTGGAATAGATGCATTGGGTTGTGTTGAGTGAGGAAGGGGGAGATAGAGTGGAAATGAGGGTAATAGTGAGGATGAGGTGGAATTAGTGTGGAGGTTACTTTTGTAGGTAATATTGGGCAAGTAGAGGAGGAATATGAGCTAGTATAGAATGCTAGTATAGAATAAGGGAATTAGGAAAAGAGAAAAGAGGCAATGGACATGGAGGGTGAGGTGTTTTATGGAGACCATGTTGAGGAGGAGAGAGAGATATGTGTGGATTTGTAGGGGAGAGAAGGCTGTGGAAGAAAGGGGGGTTTATAAGGAAAAGGCGGTAAAGAAGGAGTTAAGTGAGAGTGGAGGAGGGAGTGGGAGATGGGTGGAGTATAATTGGAAGAGTATTGATGTGGAGGCAATTGGTGAGAGGTATTGTGAGGTGGATAGGTATTGAGTAGTGGGGATAAGAGGGAGGGGCAAGAGAAGTATAAAGGTAATTGTTCAGGGGTGGGTGGGAATTGGGGGTAGGGTAGGGAAGTGGAGTGAGCCCGCAGGGCGAACGGAGCGGGAAGAGCTGGAGAGAAAGTGGCTGGCAGAAACCAATCAGCCAGCTATGGGATAAAAGAAAGACTGTGATATACTGAACCAGCAGAGGTAGGCCTGGGCTGGAGAGTGTGAGGGGAGAAAGGCAGTACAGCAAAGCACAGGGTAGAGCAGGCCAGAGAGGTAAGTACATAGCGAGTAGAATAGGAAAGAGGGTAGACTTATAGGAAAATGGAGGAACAGTGCCACCTAGTGGTACAAAAAGTATGTGCCATATGGCTTAGAGGGTAAGAAAGTAAAGGGGTAAGCTGTAAAAGAGCTCAGTAGGCTGCTTGGCTAGTGCAGAAAAAGTTTGGGTGCTGTGGTAGTGAGCACAGGTAGTAATTAAGTTAACAGATGACAATACATACACTTTATATATCTTGAGAGGGGCTATCTGTTTGAAGCTCTTTGAGGGGTTCTAGCGAGTCTTGCTGTAGAATCTCTTATAGGGAAAGGTTTCAGTGGATGTAGTGAAGGGGTGGAATGTAGCTCGTGCAGACTTTATATATCTTGAGAGGGGCTATCTGTTTGAAGCTCTTTGAGGGGTTCTAGCAGAGTCTCACTGTAGAATCTCTTATAGGGGAAGGTTTCAGTGGATGTAGTGAAGTGGTGGAATGTAGCTCGTACAGCAGCGAAAGCCAAGCAGCCTATGGCAAGACCGATCAGTACAATGTTACCGTTGTAATAACTGTATAATACTATAGTGTAGCAAACTAGTTAGGCAGGAGTTCTAATTCTGGCCCTAGCAACTGTGAAACTGTGTGTGTTTGTGTGAGAGACAGCATGTGTGTCCTTGATCATACTTGATTTTATAGACAGTCACATCTACTACTCTCCCCTTACCCCTCCTTTAGCACTGCTGCTGTTACTCACCTTCAAAGATACCTTTGGACAGTTATCCAATATATAAGTTCTATGGCACTTGCAATAACTGCATAATACTATAGTGTAGCATACTAGTTAGATAGGAGTTCTAATCCCAGACATGGTAAATGTGAAACTTTGTGTGTTTGTGTGAGAGAGCAGGTGTATCTTTGATGATACCTGCTTTTATAGACATTCACACTTACTACTCTCCACTTACTCCTCCTTTAGCACTGCTGCTGATGTTACTCCTCTTCAAAGATACCTTTGGACAGTTCAACATATAAGCTCCATGGCACTTACGATAATTGCGTAATACTATAATGTAGCATACCAGTTAGGTAGGAGTTCTAATGCCAGAGATAGCAACTGTGAAACTGTGTGTGTTTGTGTGAGAATGTGTGTGTTTTTGATGATGCCTGATTTTATGGACATTCACACTTACTACTCTCCCCTTACCACTCCTTTAGCACTGATGCTGATGTTACTCACCTTCAAAGATACCTTTGGACAGCTCTCCAACATATAAGCTCCATGGCGCTTGCGATAACTATGTAATACTATACTGTAGCATACTAGTTAGGCAGTAGTTCTCATCCCAGACATGGCAACTGTAAAAATGTGTGTGTTTGTGTGAGAGAGTGTGTGCGACTTTGATGACCAGATTTTATGGACATTCACATTTACTACTCTCCCCTTACCCCTCCTTTAGCACTGCTGCTGATGTTACTCACCTTCAAAGATATATTTGGACAGCTCTCCAACATATAAGCTCTGTGGTGCTTATGATAACTGCCTAATACAATAGTTTAGCATACTAGTTAGGTAGGAGTTCTAATCCTGACCCTGGCAACTGTGTAAATTTGAGTGTTTGTGTGAGAGACTGTGTGTAACCTTGTAGAGACCTGATTTTGTGTTCATTCATATTTACAACACTTCCATTACCCCTCCTTTATCACTGCTGCTGATGTCATTCACCTTCAAAGATACCTTGGCACAGCTCTCCAACATGTAAGTTCCATGGCATGTGCCATAAATGTGGAATAATGTTGTAGCAATAACTACATAGGTATGGGTTTGAATCTCATCTGTGGTAAGTGTTTGTGTGAGTACATATGTATGTCTGTACCTAAAAGGTTTTGGCCCCATTTATACCCACTACACATCTCAGTGCCTGACTTTAGCAGTCCTGCAGGTATTGTCCACCTTAGAATTACCTGTTGCCAACCCTAAACCATGTAAGGTCAGTGGTGGATGTGGTAAATGTGTAACCATAATGGTCCAAAAAGATTGTTAGATAGAGGTTTGAACCTCACCCCTGGCAAATGTGAGTGCAGGGTAAAATTATTTGGGGGATCTCTCACCCACTACATCAACCAATGCCAGTATTTACAAGGGCTGGTGATGTTCCTCACCTTAGAAGTACCTTGGGACAACATCCATCCTGTAAGCTCAATGGCACATGCGATAAATGCGGTACACTGTAGTAGCAATACATAGCTAGGTAGTGGTTTGAATCTCAGTACTGGCAAGTGTGTGTGTCATCAGTATCATGTGTGGGGATTGCTGTGATTGTGTAATAACAGGATTCATTGTGGGGCAGGTTTTGCTAAATTATTATGTTGTGGACCTAGTATATGTCACAATGTCCACATTACAAGGCCAACAGTGCCATTGTGTAATAACAGGATTCATTGTGGGGCAGGTTTTGCTAAATTATTATGTTGTGGACCTAGTATATGTCACAATGTCCACATTACAAGGCCAACAGATGTCAAACGCCGGAGAGATTTGTGTAGACAATCCACAGCCCTAAATGTGACAGTATGGATTATTGAACAATATAGGCAACCCTTCTATTACTCAGAGAACATTCTCTATCCATGTATTGTACACAAACACACTTAGCTAGGCAACAACCACTATATTTGTAGTTCCCTTGCATATTGCCTGCCAGATAGTAACCACGGTGTGATAGCAGTTTACTACATGCCTGTTGACCACAACAGTGATAATGACATCAGAAAGTACTTTTATGTGTTACATCTCCTGACTGTGTGTTATCCAGCAAGTAAAAGGATGTGGCACCCTGTTCCATCCCCTCAGTAACCAAATAAATGTGTACAGTGGCCTTTTTGCCTTGTTTCCCACTGGACACCTGCAACAACTGTAGAGTCTGCAAATGCACCCCACAAAGGGAATATCATGCCTTATACACATGCCCTATATAGACAGATGCCACTAACTCCACTGAATACTTGTATCATACTGTCAATGTAGGTGCAATCACGACTTCAGTTACATAGCCAGGTCTCACCAAATGAGGTCAGGAATGCTACATCAGAAGATACCAATCTGTCCACACAACATTCCCCAGATAACTCAGGTACGCTTCCACATGTCAAAGAAAATGCATGTTGGACATGTGCACAACCCAGACACTTCCCGTGTTATGGAATATAGATCACATACATGGGAAGCAGTGCACATCACTGGCCACACACAATAGAAACCCAGATGAGTAGATGGTGAATACAATACCCAACCATGGGGACCACTCCAGGGACTACACCCCTGAGCCACACTGTGGACTATTGTCATGTGGCCTGATGCCAAGTTATTCCCTTGGCCTAGCCTTGTAGAGCCTTCAGGCCCATTCACCTACTACACACCTGTGAAGCAATGAACCTATGGATCTCAGTACTGACAAATATGTGTGTGTGTGTGTGTGTGTGTGTGTGTGTGTGTGTGTGTGTGTGTGTGTGTGTGTGTGTGTGGATATGAATGATTTTGAGGCCATTCACACTCACTACACCTCTCATTGCCCTACTTTAGCATGACTGCTGATGTCAGTCACGTTGAAATAACCCTTTGGCCAAGTATCAGCCCTATAAGCTCCATGGTGCTCATGATAGCTATGTAATATTGTAGTGTAGCAAACTAGTTTGGTAGGATTTCTAATCCTGGTCCTGGCAACTGTGATGATGTGTGTGCTTGTGTGAGAGACAGACAGAGTGTGTGTGTGTGTTTTTGTTGACACCTGATTTTGTGGACATTCACACTTACTACACTTCCCTTACCCCTCCTTTAGCACTGCTGCTGATGCCACACACCTTCAAAGATACATTTGGACAGCTCTCCAACATGTACGCTGTATAAACTGCTACTTATTGTGTCATAATCCTGAATGCAATAAGTTTGATCCTATCTGTATAAATACATGTACTCTCATTTCTGTAACCTGTATGTAACCACTATTTTGCTAAAGGTACTATATGTGTATGTGTATTATGAAGCTTGGAGCTTTCCCCCGGGGGTCCGCTGAAAATGGACATATATCCAGTCAGACTATCCTGGTTAACAAATGTAAAATGAATAAAAATAAATAAATAAATGTAAGCTCCCTGGCACATGTAAAAACTGTGTAACACTGTAATAGCAATATGTAGCCAGGTAGGGGGTTGAAACTCAGTACTGGTAAGGGTGTGTTTGTGTGTGTGTCATCAGTATCCTGTGTGGGTGTTGGGGTGATTGTGTAATAACAGGATCCATTGCAGTGTGGGTTTTGCTACAGTATTATATTGAGGACCTATATGTCCCAATGTCCACATTGCAAGGCCAACAGTTGTCAAACACTGTACAGGTTGTTGTAGACAATCCACAGCCATAAATGTGCAATTACTATGTGACAGTATGGAATAATGAACAATATAGGCAACTGTTATAATACCCAGAGACCACTCTCCACCCACACACATGCTTGGCTCTTTCTCTCTTCCATTCTTACTTTCTTTCTGTCTCTCTCTCTCTCTCTCTCTCCCCTCTCTGGTATATGTGAAAAAATACATCTGTTTTGCATAGGCAGCAGTTTGACTTTTGTAGGTAATACTCATGATCAGCTGATGGCCTGTGCATGAATTGGAGTCCCCCACTTGCTAATTGCATGTGGAACAGCTGTGGTATCATTCCTATAGCCAATTGCATGGAAAGACACTCCTATAACTAAGCACTTCATGTGGGTGTTAGCCCTTTTCCTTTACTGTGAGCAGGACTTCATGTGGGTGTCTGACAAACAGCATCACAGAGGGTAGTTGGAAATACCTCTTAAAACAAACACTGTGTAGACATGCCAACAAACTGGAGGGAGATGTTCCAGACATGGGGAAAGAATATAGGTATCACTGTTATACATTTGAAGTAATGTTGGTTTAACAGGTTTTGTGTGGATATGGCTGTTCTGCATGATTTAAAGTCTGGCACGACAGTGTTATGTGGTTGAGGAAACTCTCACCTGTAGGGCTATCTGCAGACTGGCCAGATTTTGGAGTCTTAGATGTGGTGTGTTACTCACACATTTTCTGTCTTTATAAATGCAGTAGCATACTCTGATGATTGCAGTCAGTAACTGGTGACATCCATGTGTGTGTTACTGGCTTCATATCCCTCAGAAGACATATGTCACAACAAACCCTGTTACACCAGCAATTTTATCATTTTATCTCAACAATATGTCAATATTGGCCCTGTGTTTGTGCTTCTGTCCCCAAGTCTGTCACCCTTTGTTCATATGTCATGCCGTAAGAGGTGCATATGTACAGTATATCATTATTTACTGACATCATTCCTGATATCACACCAGTAATATATCAGACTGCCAGACATGTTATGTATAGGAGGCCTTATATCTGAGGACAAAATATGGACATTCTGTTGTAGTCTGTACAGTAGTGAGGTCTGTGTACTTATGGTGATTGTTGACAGAGTGTCAGTATTGTGTAGCAGTGTATTGTGAATATGTTATTTGGCCTGTGTACAGACTGGGGTAGATGTCAGTGTTCTTGGTCCTGTTCTATCTAATGTTGCATGCTGCTCCAGTTTCTGGTACCTATCAGCTTATATGTTTGTAGGGCCAGACTGAGACATGTCCCATACCACAGTCAGGCATCAGACTACACTGTGAATTGGGCCAGTATATGTAGAGTTAGTGTGTGAGTGGCAAATATGATGATGGTTTTGTTCACACAGTCCATATACTGTACTATTAATTAGGCTTACCATAATGTGACTGTGACTGTGTCGAGATTGGTTGTGGGTATGCACTTTCACACTGGTGTCTGTTACGCCATGCTGTTACATGCCTGTAGTGCCTACTATATTAGCAATTACATGTGTATTCACCCGTAGGAAAATTGGTTTAGTTTTGTGGCATTCTGCCTGTAGTTTAAAGAGTGCTTGGTGACATGCCTAGCAGCTCAGTGTATTTACCTAGTGTGATGTTATGCCCAGATATTTGTCAGATGTATTGCTGCCTGGCCACCATGTGTGTTGTGTATTTCTGACAAAGCAGTGAGATGCTGTGATGATGTATGTCACTAACTAGTGGGAAGTATGAGGGCTTGAGACCTCTGCTCCACCAGTTATTATGTGTTAGGACAGATAGGATGGTGTGAATGCATCAACTGTGTGAGCTTATCTACTCCAGTATTTGCGATATATCCCCATTTTTATGGCTGTGAACATCCCCTTTGTCAGGCTTGGTCCACATGACTTGCACTAAGGAGTTCTGTGGATACCTCTCAACTGACTAGATTGATTCAGACTGTCCACGTTTATTGATCATATTTCTGCTGTATTCCATAGGATCATTACTGTGATTTGTGTGGTACTTCACTATGATGATTTTATGATATATGTCAGTAACTGATGACGTACATGCCAGTTTCAGAAGAGCCTTCCTTCACAACATGTCTGTTGAAACAACCCCTGTTACTGTACCAACATTCTACATTATTAATTGCAATACTTACATTATGTTCCCTTGCACTAAGAGGTTAAGAGTTATGGTGCTGAGGTATGACTCCACTACATTTTATGGGCATATGTTTATATATATATATATATATATATATATATATATATATATATATATATATATATATATATATGTGTGTGTGTGTGTGTGTGTGTGTGTGTGTGTGTGTGTGTGTGTGTGTGTAGTGTATAACTATATATGTGTGTATCTACATGTGTATATATATATATATATATATATATATATCTACATATGTGTGTATATATATATATATATATATATATATATATATACATAGCCATATCCTTTCCTTGTTATGTGTAAACGTGAGTGTTGTATAGTTGTATATACCTTCTCAGATGTATCCCACCATATTTATCTGATATGTGTATATTTAGATATAAAAACATGACTGATTCAACACTATTTTCATTAACAAGTAGCAAACAATTGTAGTAGTCAAAGCAGTTGTTCACTTCTATTCAGTACGTGTACTGACTGATATATTTGAAAAAGCAACACACATGTTTACAGCTCAGATGGCATAGTAGTTAAGTGCCGTGACTATAGTCTAGAGGGTCCTGGGTTCAAGGGCTGTTCATTGTGTTGCTAGGCAGAACAAGGACTGTTGGATACAGAGTGGTTAATGCAGTTTTGAGCAACTTTAAGTGGGTTTGCACAGGTTTGCATGACAGTAAGCAGTGCTAACGTACGGTTAAATGTAAAGACACTTACACTGTGTAGGCTTCACTTACTAGTGCGCAAATCTACTTAGCATTTACAATTAAGCAATGCTTACACCTGCTAAGCATAGCTCAGCCCTGGTAACCAGTGATCACATTCCAGTCTGATAAAATAGCAGGGTAATGACATATTTAATAAGTGTATTTAATTCCATGTATATAACATGCTACTATGTGCTGTCATTATAGTAGCAAGGGGTGTGAGTGTACTGTATGGGACACCTGAGTATACATGGGTAGTACCACAATCTTTTCTCTTTGTATGTGTTTCATACTTGGGTAGTATCCCAGGTTATATGCAGTCACACTTGCATGTATTGTATCATTACGCTACTTCTTTTAACAGTGCTTTTCCAAGTAAGAGTAGTGCTAGAACCATATACCCTTGCATGCAAAGCTGGACTCTGAGTACTGACTATCGTGTTCTTGGTGTTTGAGCTGTATGTTTTTAAGTATCTCCTACTGGATATTGCTCTGATATGTTGATATTAACTGTAGACTACTATGTTTTTAGGACATGTCACTGAGGACTGCTGTCATGTAGTAATGGCATACCTATCATTTTCAGACGTCTATCTGTCAAAACATTCATCCTAATGCATAACCTGTTGGCTATCTAATTTCTGTCTGTGCTCTGTACAGATGTGCAGATGTCAGGTATCCATCTTGGCTGCTTACAGGCAATCTCTAATTGACTGACATTGACATGTCTGTCCAGCTGTGTTATGAATGCCACTGCTAGGAAACCCCCCTCTGTATGCACCACATGCCATGAATACCTCAACCAGACTACCACAGTCAACAGAACGTGTTTGGATACAGGTCCCTAACCCAGATACTGGCTGTTATGCAATATATGTTTCATACTTGTCAACTGGAGCACCTCACTGGCCCTCTGCAAGAGAAATCCAGATGACTGGATGTCAAACTTAACTGTCACCCTGGGGATCACTCAAGTGGCATCCATTGATAGATGGCCTGCTGCAAATGTCAGGTGGCATGATACCAGTGTACTCACATGCCCTACTCTTTTCATCTCTCCATGGACATTAGCCTGGTACACAGCTAGAAACACCTGCACCTGTGGAGCTCAGTACTGACACATGTGTCAGTGTGCATTACTGAGAATAACAGTGTCTGTGTGTTTGTAAACTTGTAGTTAAAAACTACACTCCCCATTGCTATACTTAGAAATGTCTGCTGCTGTAATTCACATTAAATTTACCTTGTTACACTCTTCACCCAATGGGCTACCTGGAGCTTGCAGTACCAGCATAATACTGTTCTACAAATGGGTATATAGACATGGGTTACCCTCTGTGTCCTGGCAAATGTGAGTGTGTGTGTGTGTGTGTGTGTGTGTGTGTGTGTGTGTGTGTGTGTGTGTGTGTGTGTGTGTATGTGTGTGCAATTGTGTGCATATTTGTAGGGACAGCAAAAAAAATTTTCTAAACTTGTTTATTGCCTTTCCTGTAAGTAGTCTAGTCCAGATACAGATTTGCTTAGCTAGGGTTAAACTATGCCCGGCACCATAAAGTCTGCTCTTCAAATTTTCCCATAGAAGTAGCCAGTTTTTTTCATTTTAGCACTCAAATCTGTTTCTTTGAGCTCAGCACTTGTTCAGAACTCATTGTAAGCACTAAATAAGCTCCAAATTACTACAGCACTCAACTTTCCTCACTTGTCTAGAGGAAAACAGGTTTTAGTACTTAATAAATAAGCACCTGTCCAGGCATGTCTAACGGTCAGCTCCTGGTGTTTTTTCCTGTCTTCATGATGAATTTGGGCATCTTGAGGCAATGCAGTAATTGCCTCATGTACACAGACAACCCTCTCCTCCTACCACCCAACACTATAACCTGTGAGAGATGCACTTATATAGCCAAACTGGAAGCAAAGCTCTCTTCACCCAAGGCTGGACTAGACAGCTAGACAGTCAAGAGGAGAGGGTAAACACTTGCACCATACCACACTCATCACATAGTCCCTCAAAACCTACACCACCAAAACACACACATAGAAACACAAAACACACACACCTAAATTCATGGAGGCTCTCAATAAAAATCTGTCCAAGCAACAGGGACCTCCAAAGCAGAAAAGCAAGAAACCTCAACCCCCCAACACAACAGAAATGACACATAGCCCACAAACTCAGTGTGCCACTCAGTCAAAGCCCATAAGCCATAACAATGTACCCAACACCCTAGTCATAGGTGACTCTATAGTCAGGCACACTGAAGTTCCAATCACCAGGCTAAACAAGGAGAAAGTTATTTTCAGTTTCCTGTTGGGTGCCAGGATCTGCTAGATAATGCACACACTCAGGTCACTCCACAAGTACAAATATGACACTGTCATTGTCCATGTTGGTGTGAATGGCCTGAGACATACTTCTCTGGACTACATGAAAAGAGACATGAAGGAGCTGTCTGATCTTGTAGCCCAGTCAGGTATGACCCTAGTCCAGAGTAGCATTCTGCCATCACCCAGAATGATACCACAGTACAAGGACAAAATGATTGACTTCAACAAATGGCTAAGCTACTGGTATCATTCTAAGGGGATCCGGATACTGGCTAAGGCTCTTGCCACTCCAATGGTGCCTTTTTTAAGCAAGGTTCAAATGACAAACTCACCACTGTAACAGTTACAAGCAAGCAAAATCTGAGGGTAATGCTACTCAGTGCTAGAAGTCTAAACTTCAAAATGTGCTCACTCAAGCCGCTCCTAAAAATGGAGAACATCGACATTTTTGCTGTGACAGAGACCTGGTTCAAGGCTTAAGAGAGCATGCCTGCATTACCAGGCTATAATTCATACCACTCTTTTTGGCCACCTAACCTGGACCGAAACACTAAAGGCAGAGGTAGGTCCAAGCTAGTTGCCCAGCATATGCATCCAAGATTATCCAAGTGCAACTAACTCTGGGGAAGACTGCAATTCAAACTGTAGCTTGCTACAGATCCCCCACCATGCCCCAGGATTCCCACTCCTCATTTTTGATATACTGGAAAATATTAGGGTACAACCTAACACCATCAAAATGGGCGATTTCAACTACCCTACCATTAACTGGGAACACTACTCATGTACCAACACTTTTGCTCAATGTTTTCTGGAATTTATAAATTCCAACGCTTTGGATCAAGCTATCCACACCCCCACCAGGGGCAGCAATATCCTAGACCTGGTCATTACCAACATAGGCAACTGATGTTCCACACCAGAGGTCAATTCATCGTTGGTCAGATCTGACCACAAGCTAATCACACTAGACATACACATCGCACTCCCACCCCCCATTAGGGAAACCACCATAAAAAATTTCTCCAAAGCCAACTTCACACTTCTTAAGACAGAAGTGGCAAACTTCACAACGCCCATGCAGAAGGACAATAGATGTATGACTGCTGAATCCTTCACAAATGCACTTTATAAGCACTTACATGAGTGCATGGATCGTACAATCCCTAACAGAACCAAGATGCTCTCCTCCAAAAAAAGGAAGCCAATCTGGTGGTCCCCTGCCATAAACAAACTCTACAACAGAAGAACGAAACTCTTGCAAAAAAGAGTAAAATCCCATGATTGTAGGAACTCCCTGGTCAGCCACAGTAAAAAGCTGAGATCCCTCATTAAATCCTCCAAAGCTACTTATAAAAACAAAATCACCACTGATTCTAAAGACAACCACAAAGCATTCTATAACTATGTCAAGAATCTCAATGGCAACACACAGATTTGCTCTGATTTACAGCACAATGACATTAAATATACAGAAACAACTGACATTGCCAACATCCTGGCAGATAGGTTCAGTGCTAACTTTACCCCCCTCTTACCCCCTAAAGGGTCCATTTCTACACCATAAGAATGCAAAGTCCCTGTAATCACGGCTGCACAGGTAAAAAACACACTCTCTAAAGAAAAGTACACAGCATCCATGGGACCTGACAACATCCCAGGCTGCATTCTACATGAACTACAGAATGAACTGGCACCCCACCTAAGAACCATGTTCAGTCATAGCCTCACCTCAGGCTTTTTGCCTACTGAATGGTTCACAGTGACGGTTATCCAACTTCACAAAGGGGGAGCCAACACAGACCCCTGGGAACTACCGTCCCATTAGCTTGATAAGCCTGGTCTGCAAGGCTATGGAATGTATCATCATGGAACTTATAAACAATGTCATTGGTAATCTCCAAACTCTGGACCCTACCCAGTTTTGGTTTGTAAAAGGCGATCGTGTCTGCTAAACCTGATAGACTTCTTTGAAGTGGTCACCAAAGCCATAGATGAGGGTAAGGCGGTTCACACAGCCTATCTAGATCTCACAAAGGCTTTTGACATCATCCCCCACTCTGGAATTATAGATAAAATCACTAAACTAGGTATAAATCCCTATGTCACAAGATGGGTTGCCAACTGGCTTCCTGACAGAACCCACACTGTGAATGTAGCTGACTCCAAATCCAACTTCAGACCAGTGAGAGTACCCCTGGGTTCAGTCCTGGGTCCTGTACTGTTTTGTATCTATGTCTCAGTAGTACAGGCTAACACAGAAGGTCTTTGGCTGATGAAGTTTGCAGATGACTGAAAACTAGGAGCCATAATCAAAACTCCTAACAATGTAGACATCCTACAAAAGTGCCTCACTGAGACAGATGCCTGGTGTCAAAGCCATGGCCTCAAGCTCAATGCCAAAAAGTGAATTGTCATCCCTTTTGGTAAAAACTCTGTACCCATGAACTACCACATAGGTGGTAGTCTACTTAACACCAAAAGTGTGATAAGAGACCTTGAGACACAGGTGGACAGAAGTCTCTACTTTGATAATCACATTGCCACAGTAGTCAGGAAATCCTTCTACATGGCACACCTCATCACAAAAGGTTTCTCATCCAGGAAAAAAGAGGTCATTGTTCCCCTCTACTCAGCACTCATTAGATGCATTATATAGTACAAAGCCCCTTTTGGTATGTACCTCACAAGACATCTACAACAACTAGAAAGGCAGCAGAAATACCTCACAAAGAGGATTACCAGCCTCAAACAGATGCCCTACGCAGAATGCCTCAAAAAACTCCAACTTTACTCCATTGCATATCGCCTACTCAGGGGCGATCTCTGCCTAACATACAAAGCTATGTCAAACCCAGAGTTGTTGGACATGCTCCACTTAAAAAAATCCCTGAGGGCCACTGTTACTGTCAACCATACAGGTAACTGATGACACAATCCAGCCCAATGATGCATGTGCTGTGTGCAAAAACTCTGTAGCAGTATGGACTCACTGACCAGGTAGTTAGCACTGTTAAACCCAAGTCTGTCAAATGTGTCTTTGACTGTATGTGTTTGTCAATGTGTATATGACAGTATGTCATATTATGTATTGTTCATTAACACCCTGTACATCCCCCATTACCATACTGTACAAGGCCTGGTGATGTTCTTCACTTAACAGGAAGCTCGGGACACACCTCACCCTACAAGCTCTGTGGTGTGTTCAATTAAGGCCAAACACATTAGTAGGAAGAAGTACCTAGGTAGGGGTTCTACTCTCAGTATTGCTAAGTACTTCAGTTTGCAGAAAACATTTTTCCCAGGAAATCATTTGTCAGAGAACTAATTGGCAATAGGCAACATTTTAAAGCAATCATCTTGTGGAAATACATTCTATCAAAACTAGTAGTGGATGTGTAAATGCCCTCTTCCCCACTGTACAGCTGTACAGTGATACTGGAGTTGGTATATATAGTTGGGTGTGGTTGTTGTGGGCACAGCCACCCACATTGAGATTATTATTGTGCGTATCCCCGCTAAGTGTGCTGTTATACTGTACAGTTTATGTTACTAGGTTAAGTAATTGTTAATCACACTATGTGTGGTTCTACACCACCCACACCCTCCAAAGTTGAAGACTGTGTCCGCCACACCAGCACACCTATGTTTATCAACTCCAGGATTGCACTACACTGGGGAAGAGGACATATACCTTGCCAGTATCATTGTCAATGACATTAAACTTGCAGATTGATTATTTATGGATGTGATGTTTTGGCAATTTGGTCTTGGTAGAACAACATAAGCCAAAATGAGTTCACTGCAAAATGAAGTACATCCATGTGAACAGTATTCTCTGTGCATTGCATCAACATGAAAGTCTCGGTGTGTGTGTTATTCACAAACATTTGGTGTGTGCCACCCAGTACACTTACCATTGTCCACTGTAGAAGAGCTGCTTAGATCAGCCACCATGCATTCATCTGTATACACCACCATGTGGCACATGCATTAACTGTTATACAGACCTGTTACTTGTGTTCAGCTGTACCCGGGATATGACACAGTCAATGTGTCACCACAGTGCCACATCCCTTGTAGGAAAGGACAGCAGACCAACATCCTGCTGACACATAGACACCTAGAACACAAACAGAATACATTATGGAGACCACAATCAGTCAGTGTTAATAACAGCTATAATGCATCATGACTGGACAGCTACACACCCTGACATGGAAGCATTAATCATTTCAGCTGGCACTACATTAAACAGCATTACATTGCTAAACCTTACTGCATTCACCCTGTGCATCAGAACCATATTAGCATGTCCCTGCATCAATAGTATGGATGACAGGGATGTGGCACAGGTATAATCATATGCACAGGGTGTGTTGTGGGTTTCCCAGAGGCCTAGGCTGAGCTGTTTGGTTGACATCATGTGATGGTTAGGGGTTTCTTTATTAAAAGGCCTGTGGATACGTAGTGTGTGTAGGTATGGAGGTGCCCTAGCTGTGTTGGAGATGTGTGTGAGTATATATGTATGCACACATTTCTGCCATGTGAATGCCCTATACAGGAGTATGTTGGACAGCTGCAGACCATACATGGAAGGGTGTACAGTTCACCATGTTTGGCCATGGTCTTGGGAACTGTGACTGCCAGGGGTTGCATTGGCACTACCAGGCAGAAGCCCAGATATGGTACTCTCCCCTGATGATGACAATTGTCCGCTGGATCCGCATCTCTGTTGGGACCAGCCAGGACCATGTGCACATGGCCTGCTGTGTTGTGGTGTGGACAGCAGCCCCATTGAAGTGCTGGTACTGCCCCTACAGGAGCGACCGTGAGTTGTTGCACATCCACGAAGACCTCCACCTGTTGGTGTTGCTGTCCTACATCCATGTGGCCAATGCCCTACTCCCACCACATGCTCTACCACATCCATCACATTGTCGAGGATTCCCACCATCTCACCCAGCTGTCTATCTATGACATCTGCAAAATAACGGTGAGCACCTGCAAGATCACAGATGTAGTCATGTA
The DNA here is from genome assembly GCF_019279795.1 of Protopterus annectens. Taxonomy (NCBI): domain Eukaryota; kingdom Metazoa; phylum Chordata; order Ceratodontiformes; family Protopteridae; genus Protopterus; species Protopterus annectens. The sequence continues at coordinate 1,294,907,164 of NC_056729.1, read as the reverse complement.
CAGGAGGAAGAGTAGCCCTCTGGAGCCTCAGACTATCTATGGTGTAATGTTCTATAAATGCCTGTGCCTTCATGATGGCCCAAAACATGTGTCTGGTGACACCTGCTGTGGCACTTCTGGCAGGGGCATAATAGCTAGCAGCCCTTTTACAAGCACCCCCTGTACATCTGCCTGTGTGATACCTCACTGGTCATCCGGCTATGGCTGCTGTGTACAGACACACTTTCCATAGTCACCACACTTTCCTGTCCCATGCCACCACCCTCCAACTGTCCCTTATCTATGGCCACTGGTGATGGGGTATGTATGGGCATTGTGACTGTGTGTGGGGATGGGGTGGATAAATGTGGGATGTCAACCAATGGCACAGATTCAGTCCCTGACAACCCTGTCTGTGCCTCACTATGCCTGTCGTCATTGTAAGAGTCTGCATGGACACTACCATCAATTTGCCTGTGGGAGGGCCCCTGACTCACCTTGCTACCTGTGAGGGGCAGGCAAGAAATGTAAATTAAGAACTGTATGTTATGGTTTAGTTCTCCACACACTCACACACACACACACACACACACACACACACACACACACACACACACACACACACACACACACACACACACACACACTTACAGGTGAGGTGGCACAAAGATATTAGACAGACATATGGCATGACATATGGCACTCAACAGCATGCACTGCAGCTATGCTTCAAAGAAGTCTGTCAGGTTTAGGAGACATGATCTGCCTTTTACAAACCTGAACTGAGTGGGGTGCAGAGTTCGGAGATTACCAATGCCATTGTTTATAAGTTCCATGATGATATGTTCCATAGCCTTGCAGAACAGGCTAATGGGGCAGTAGTTCCCAGTGTCCGTGGTGGCTCCCCCTTTGTTGAGTGAGGTAACTGTCACTGTGCACCATTCAGTGGGCACATAGCCTGAGGTGAGGCTATGATGGAACATGGTACTTTGGTGTGGTGCCAGTTTGTTCTGTAGTTCATGTAGAACGCAGCCTGGGATGTTGTCAAGTCCCATGGATGCTGTGTTCTTGTCTTTGGAGAGTGTGTTTTTTACCTGTGCAGCCATGATTACAGGAACTTTGCATTCTTATGGTATAGAGATGGGCCTTTTAGGGAGTGAGAGGGGGTAACGTTATCACAGAACCTATCTGGCAAGATGTTGGTAATATCAGTTGGTTCTGTATATTTAGTGCCATTGTGCTGTAACTTACAGCAGATCTGAGTGTTGTCATTGAGATTCTTGACATAGCTATAGAATGCTTTGTGGTTGTCTTTAGAATCAGTGTCAATTTTGTTTTCGTAACTAGCTTTGTATGATTTTATGAGTGTTCTCAGCTTTTTACTGAGGCTGACTAGGGAGTTCCTACAATCATGGGATTTTACTCTTTTTTGCAACAGTTTCTTTCTTCTGTTGTAGAGTTTGTTTATGGCAGGGGACCACCAGATTGGCTTCCTTTTTTTGGAGGATAGCATCTTGGTTCTGTTAGGGACTGCACAACCCATGCACTCATGTAAGTGCTTATAAAGTGCATTTGTGTAGGATTCAGCAGTCGTACCTCTATTGTCTGTTTGCATGGGTGTCGTGAAGTTTGCCACTTCTGTCTTAAGAAGTGTGAAGTTGGCTTTGGAGAATTTTTTTATGGTGGTTTCCCTAATGGGGGTTGGGGGTGGGATGTGGATATCTAGGGTGATTTGTTTGTGGTCGGATCTGACCAATGAGGGATTGACGTCTGGTGTGGAACACCGGTTGCCCATGTTGGTAATGAAAAAGTCTAGGATATTGCTGCCCCTGGTGGGGGTGTGGATAAGTTGATCCAAGGCATTGGGATTTATGAATTCCAGAAAACTTTGAGCAAAAGAGTTGGTACATGAGTAGTTTTCCCAGTTAATGGTGGGGTAGTTGAAATCACCCATTATTACGGTGTTAGGTTGTACCCTAATATTTTCCAGTGTATCAAGAAATGAGGAGAGGGAATCCTGGGACATGGTGGGAGATCTGTAGAAAGCTACTGTTTGGATTGCGGTCTTGCCCAGAGTTAGTTGCACTTGGATAATCTTGGATGCATTATGCTGGGCAACTAGCCTGGAGGTGTGGATATCCTTAATGAACACAGACATGCCTCCACCTTTAGTGCTTCAGTCCAGGTTAGATGGCTGAAAGGTGTGGTATGAATTATAGGCTGATAATGCAGGGGTGCTCTCTGGAGCTTGAACCAGGTCACTGTCACTGTACAGATGTCAATGTTCTCCATTTTAAGGAGTGCCTCGAGTGAGTGCATTTTGAGGTTTAGACTTCTAGCACTGAGTAACATTACCCTCAGATTTTGCTTGCTTGTACCTGTTATGGTGGTGAGTTTGTCATTTGAACCTTGTCTAAAAAAGGCAATATAGGGGTGGCAATAGCCTTAGCCAGTATCCAGAATCCCAAGGGTGACAGGTGCAGGGCATCTCTGGCAAAGCATCATGGTCTGTCAATCATGTCATCCCAGGCAGACAGATACTGGATCCTCTTAGAATGACACCAGTAGCTTAGCCAATTGTTGAAGTCAATCATTTTATCCTTGTACTGTGGTATAATTCTGGGTGATGGCAGGATGCTACTCAGGGCTAGAGTCATACCTGACTAGGCTACAAGATCAGACAGCTCCTTCATGTCTCTTTTCATGTAGTGCAAAGAAGTACGTCTCAGGTCATTCACACCAACATGGACAATGACAAAGTCATATTTGTACTTGTGGAATGACCTAAGTGCATGCATTATGTGGCAGATCCTGGCACCCAACAGGCAGCTGACAGTAACTTTCTCCTTGTTTAGCCTGGTGAGTGGAACATCAGTGTGCCTGACTATAGAGTCACATATGACTAGAGTGGTGGGTACTTTGTTATGTCTTATGGGCTGTGGTTGAGTGGCACACTGAGTTTGTGGGCTATGTGTCATTTGGGTTGTGCTGGGGGGGTGGAAGTTGCTGTGTTTCTGCTTTGGAGGTCCCTGTTGCTTGGGCAGATTTTTATTGAAAGCCTCCATGAATTTAGGTTTGTGTTTTGTGTTTCTAAACCAGGACTTCTGGTCATTGGTCCATATCAGTGAGTGACAAAACAGGGAAGTCAATTTTGATAAAGTATTAATATAGCTGCCATAATACAAGTATATGTGTAAGTGACTACACATATCTGTAAGAACTTTGAGCATTGTCCAGCAGAACACTGTACAGTTGTATGTTATCAATTCAATATATCACATGAAGTTTAACACACACATCTGCAACAGTTCTTTACTATGCTCATGCCCTATATGGGTATCCTAGATTTACAATACAAACCTGTATAATACTCATATTCACAGGTAACATATGGATATGGGCAACATCCCATTAACTGGGCTAGCAGTGGCACAGACATGACTGTTTGACAGACACTCTAGTGGTTCCCATATGTGAGCTGTCCTTTCCCAGGGTATGTCAGGCTCCTCTATTGTGACCCAACCTATCCACCTCTTACAGCATCACATGTGGACAAAGCCTAATATTAGAGGGGGATATATAGGGACAGAATTTAGATATGCCTATTACAAACCTATGAAGTTTGTAGCATGATACATTTCACATTACCAAGGTTGTTCTATAGGTGATGGGGTCTGAAACTCATGTGTCTGTCATTACTTTATTACTTCCATCTCCAGCTATTTGCCGGACTAATATAGATGTTTGGAGGAACAGAGCAAACACTATGATGGCTAAATCTTGACATTCTGTGAAGATCTGCATAGTTGACAGGTATGGCCTACTGCAGACAGAGCCAGATCTATAAACATAGCATTTGTTCAGCAGGACATCATTATAGCAAGTATTGATGGCACATATACATCTTTCATAATAATCTATCCCATTATTACAGAGCAAGTACTACATTCAATTACATGCTTACATGTTTCACGTACCTGGTTTATCTTCAGGTTCCTTCTGTTTAGAAGGTGTCTTTTTGTTTCTTATTTTTTTTTTAGGTTTTGTTTATGTGGTTTCTAATTTTTTTGTGTGTCTCTTTCTCTCTCTCCACTATTGGGATCGAGCTGGTTTGAATAGGTTGAAGCATGACTTTTGTAGGTGATGCTCATGTTCAGGTGATGGTCTCTGCACCAGTGTCTGTTCCCCACTTGTTAATTGCATGCAGGCAGCTGTGTAGTTATTCCAACAGCCAATGTCATAGAATCCCACTACTATAAATAACTACATCATGTGGGCATTGTCCCTTTACCTTGCCTGTATGGAAGACATCCTTCATGTGTGGGGGCAGCAGTGTTAGAGAGAGCAGGTAGGAATACCTCTTACAACAAGACTTGTGGACACAGGCCAACTACATGTTTGTATAAGGTTCCAGCCCTAGGGACAGTGTGTGAGTATTGCTGTTATATGCATTGAATACTGTTAGTTTTACAGGGTTTGTGTGTACATGCTAGGTTTGCATGGAATGCAGTCTGTCTGCATAGCTCTCAACTGTAGGGCTATCCACATGATGGCCAGAGAATTGGCTGTTATGTTTTGTCTGTTCCCCACACAGGTCTTGTCCCTGACATATTAGTGGCATTCTCTCTGTTGGTTGCTATCAGTACATGGCAACATCCATTTGTGTTTCTGACTTCATATTCCTGAATAAGGGTATGTTGCAACCAGTCCTGTAATACCAGCAACTTTCAGTGTATAACAGCAATATTTCAAATATAGTCCTGTGTTTCAGCCTCTGTCCTCCACTTATATACCAGGCTTTGTCCAGATGTCATGCAGTAAGAGGTTGATAGATATGGTCTATCATTATTTAGTGCTGACATTCCTGCTATCATTCCAGTGATGTTGTGGACTCCCACACAAGTTGTGGAGTAGGGTCCATATATGTGATGGCTACAGCTGGACAAAACATATGTGACCCTGTACAGTCTGGAGGTCAGTGTATGGGGAACACTGTTATATGCTCTTGTAAGACATTTTATGGGGGAGGGGTATTAAATGTTTTTAACCTAGGCTGTTACAACACGTGAGGAATATCAGTAATAAGAAACATAAAGGTATATGGCTGTACATTTTCATACATTTCACCATGGGAACTTTGGTGGGGTAGAGCTTACTGTCTTGCACATAGTTCTATTTGTAAATCCAAGAAAACAGTCGAGTCCAAACAGGCTGTGCAAACTTTTATTCCATAAAAACAGGTAAAATGGTGATAACACTGTGAGTGCTTTTGGGATAACACTTCATCAGACAATGAAACAGCATTCATGAATGATAGTCTCAGGTAGGGGATGGATAAGAGAACATTTATCCATATGGGTGGAAATTAAACTGAAAATAGTGATGCAGTGTGTTACCCATGAATATTAAAAGACACAAGACACTTTTTGAGTATGTAATCGGAGGTTGTAGAAAACAAAACAATGACCAATGTATTAATGGTTACTCTTGATGTAAGCAACCTCTTTACTGTTATTAGTAATAACTAGGGCCTAAATGCAATTAGGGAAGTACTAAAAGTAAAGAAAGAGTTTGATGGGAGAACAAATTAGTTAATTCTGGAAAACTTGTTGTGGCTATGTTGTGCAGGACTTGCAAGGGCTGATTATTTTGTTTCTGGACAGAACAAAGGCTGTTGGATACAGAGTGATTAAGGCACTTTTAAGCAGTTGTGCGCAAGTTTGCATGGTGGTAAGCAATGCTAACTTCTGGTTAAATATGCTTACAGACAGCCTAAAATCAGCTTAATCTGTGTAAGCATGACTTAGTGCTGCACAAACAGGCTTAATCCCACTTACTACTGCTTAAAAGTGCTTACTCCCACTTACCTCCATGCTAATTTCTGTAAAAGAAAAGAAAAAAGGGGTGATAAAAAGTGGTGAAAAAGGGGCACGCAGAGGGAAAGACAATAGGGAAAGTAGCTATGGATGTGCAGAATGTGTATAGGGAAGGTCCATAGCTGTTCATTTCTTCTACAGCAACAGTTGTGCATATATGCTGAATTTGGAGGTATATTTGGACACTCAAACCCCTGAGAGAGGGGTGAGGACAACAATAATGTATTGTGAAGCCAATTAGACCAGATTTCATATGTCCAGTGGATACATGTGCGAAATGGACAGCTATGTATGGGGCGAAATTTTTTTGGGAACAGATTGCCCTTTTTATTTTTTTTAAGGTGAAAGTGAGATGTTAGGAAGGGATAGTAGGTGTATTTGGGAAGGTAGGTTGGGTAGGAATACAAACAAGACAGACAAAACAGCATACAGGGGCAGTATATGACACATGTGGGGGGTAAACACCTTGGATGGGGAGAGATATTTGCAAATCAGAAGCCCATGAGCCTCTAAATGGAAACAGTGGGACTGTGGCTGTGCTGGCGGCTGAGCAGGTAGGCCAGGCTGACCCTCTAATTGTGCCACGCGGTCCTCAAGCTGGCATAGCAGATCACAAACTACTTTTTGGAGCTCGGTACACACCAAACCCCGGACCTGTCTTCGGGTGACAGTATCCTGTCCATTCCCACTCCCAGGGGGGACAAGCCCCATCTCCTGAGGCAATTCCACCCAAAGGTGGTGGAGGACCAGCAGATGAGAAGGTCCTGCGGTGGGTCCCAGATGTGCTGGGGCCCAGTAACACAGTCAGATGAGGTGGCAGAGGTGGGTCCACTGGGACTAGCCTTCGCAAACATGCTGTGTTGTTACAGTTTTAGAACATATGTGGGTTAGTAATAGTCAACACAATCCAGGATTAGTTATAACAGCATGCACAGATATTCCCATTAACCTAAAACAACAGATTTGGAACAGCTGCATAGCAAACAGAACACATGCATATATGGTACCACATTGGCCATTACAACAGCATGCAGGTTACATTGATAGCAACAGGCCACCAATGACAGTATTTCAACATAGAACATTAATAGAAACACATTTCAATATTTGTTGAAAAATAGGACATGTCCCAACAGTAGGTTTCATGTAAAACATGCCCATTGATTTGTGTGTTTAAATTATTGTTGCAGATATGGTGGGGGTGAGAGAGAGGTGTCAATTAACAACTTGTATATCTTTGCAGTACTCACAATGCTAATAATCATTGTTCTAATCATTACTCTACAGGTATTATTACAATACCCTATGGCCTTGGTTTTGGCAGTGGTATGTTTGTACAGAATGTATGCTTCAACTGTTTTATAGCTACATTCTACTTCTCTTACCTGATAGACCTGTGGGGGGAATGTTTGTTGACACTACCTGACTGTTTCTATACATATTCCCAGATTCCTAGTTAGAATTCTGCACATACATCTCAACCTCTTAATGCAAAAAATCTGTACAAAGATTGACAAAATGGGGATACAAATGGGGACATATTTTAAATATTGCTCTTATAAACTTTTAGAAAGTTGCTAGAGTAACAGGATTTGTTTTAATATACATTTTCTGAAGGATCTGAATTCTGAAATTCAGATGTATGTCATTATTTAATAACTACAATCCTGAGACCATCCCAGTGATTTGCCAGGAAAATAGAGGAACAGGCCAAAAATATGAGTACAAAAATCTGGACATTCTCTGGAAATCTGTACAGTTGAGAGGTATGATTATGCATACAGCTTACTACCACTTCCGGGATTCAAACCATGGCTGTGTGTGCTAAAAACACAGCAATTTGCATTTCATCAGAGTGAGCTATTTAGACAGTGCTGTTGTTTTCTTCACTGTTTTTTATCTAAGTCTGTCTTGGTTGTACAATCTGACCTTCTAATTACAACATTATTATACAGCCATTCCTAGACATGTTTTATGTAGCATAGTGTGAGGAACAATTGACACAACAGTACTATTCACATATCAGATCTTGGTGAATGCAACATGTGAGGCCATACAATACCAGAGTAAGCACAACCAGTCCAGGATTTTGAACTTTATTGCCAGGCAGTTACACTTTTATTTAAATATGACCTATATGGGACTATTACTGTCACACTGTCTGGTTTATTCAGTACAAATCATACACATTTTTATAGCGCCAGGTGACATTTTACTCCTTTATATTTATTTGGTATGACTACTACAAGCAGGATTTTTACTCCCCAGTCTCACAATGCAGCCTTTGCAACCTGCTGGCATGGCTTCCTGGTTCACAGCCCACTCAGCTGCAGCTGTAATGAAAAATAGAGAAACATTTATGCATACCTATCCATCACATACACAGGCTGGACTTTGGTAAACATTTATTGCTATGAATACTTGGACAATGCTGGGACATCTCACTTCTGTCTTGCTTCTTGGACCAACTGTTCCAAGAGCTTATTCTTCCTCTGTTTCAAGTTGGCATAGTGGTGCCAGACCTGCTCACCAGTCCAAGGGATACCAGTGGCACTGGAAGATCATGGGCGAGTCTTTCCAAGGCTTCCGCTTTATATTGGGAGCCCTCGTACTGGTCCTGCAGCAGTTTCATGTCATGTTTTTTTTACCAGGAGTCCTACCATGACCTAGGACTCCTGTATGCCCCAGCGCTGCACCTGAAAGTGCATGCCCTCTCCAACCCCTGCCATACTGCCTAAAGTGGAGAGCTACAACCAGTTATGAGCTATATTCCTGCCTATGGGTTTTAAATATGGGTAATTTCCCACCCTTTGCCATGACTGGATCATTTTGAAAATGCTGAGCTAATCTAAGCTAAGGGCAAACCTGTTTAGCTAAGGTTGGCAGTGCTTAAAGGGGCAGGTTCAGCATTGCTTACCAATGGGCAAATCCACTTAGCTGGGCTATTTATTGCTTATTATTCATAAGTGCAGAATGCTTACACCCAGTCAACATAACTGTGCAATGCTTAGCATTGCTTATGTTTTATTATATTGGTCTGCCACCTGTATGAGATCGATTAATCATTCATTACATAACATAGATTTATTTACCTTCCCTGACATTCCCCAATGTGATGTGATTAATTTATTCTTGTGTGACTATATTGTATGGAGCACTTGCGTTTATATGGGGGTTTCACTACTTTATTACACTGACACCTCACATCTGGGCCTAATACACTACTCTGGTTGAGCAAAATCAGTTGCTTCTTACATAAATATGCAAAAAAGTAAAATGTTAATGTTTACACACACAAAATGGAATTGGCTTTGGTGAGGCTTGAACTGTGAATGACTACATTCAAGGGATATGGTTTAACCACCACACTATGCACTTAGACTTGTGCTGGATGTCTATTGCTTTTTAACTTATCATGCTGTTTCAGCTGGGCTAAGCATAGCAAAACAACCGGCACACCCACGTAGCTACACTTAATTTATTGCATATATATATATATATATATATATATATATATATATATATATATATATATATATATATATATATATATATATATATATATATATGGGTCTACCTGAGATGGTCGACAGGCCATATGATCGAAACTCATTTGGTCGACAGTTCATTTGGACGACAGGCATGTTGTGTGGGGGGCTGTGCCCCCCACATTCCCCCAACTATATATATCAACTCCAGGGTCGCACAATATTGGGGAGGGGGGCAAATCTGCCTGTCGACCAAATGAACTGTCGGCCAAATGAGTTTCTATCTATCTCTCTCTTTCTCTCTATATATATATATATATATATAAAATTATTTGCTGTGTTTTTTTTTGTACCCTTCAGAATATCCATGCTAATGCTGAACCTGCTATTCTATCAACTTTCTGCTTTGTAGGGACAATTGTCCCTTATGGCTTTGTCCACATTCCTTACTCTGACAGGTTGGGAGGTGTGCGCTATGTGTTTATGCTAAACCTGTTATTCTATTAACTTTTGGCTTGTTAGGGACAATTGCCTTTATGGTTTTGTCTAGATTTCTTACCCTGATGGGTTGGGGGTATTATGAGCATTCTTGCTCATTTTAAATTGCCGAACGGCAATTCTGGAGTGCAGGAGGCATGTGTATTGTGAGAGCTCTGCTTTCAGACATGCCCCCTGTGCTCATACACAGAACTGTGCCTGTTTTACAGCATGGCAACATTCCTTCATATGTATGCATGGCGCACTGCTGTGCTGCACAGGAATGGTCCCTGACGTGCAGGAATAACTTATTCCTGGATAGCTGCTTGCTTAATCCGGGGGTTGGTCTTTTCAGCAACACAAGCCGTTCATGAAAAGGTTACTTATCAAACATCAATAAAATAAGAAAAGAAAATTATATCACAGAGAATCTGGGGGACTACTATAAAACAATAAATCAAATGCCAAATGACAATGACAAGAAATTAATACCTCTCTCCAGAAAGCAAACATCTCTTTCATTGCAATGGAAACTGTTCATATGGAAATTCATTAATAGGTTCTTTATAACACCACATAAAATGGAAATAACATTTAAAGAAAATATAGGATGTTTGAGATGTAAAAGGAACATGAGAGCAGATTGGAGGCATATGTTTTATGATTGTCATTTATTAAACCATTTTGCGATAAAGTTATTTTTTCCTTGCAAATAGTTTTTAATGATAATTTGCATTTGTCTAAATCTTTGATATTGTTTAATGCTCCCATACCCAATGTGTTGCTAGAACAAAGTTTTCACTGTTATGAACACTACTGGCAATAGCATCCAAAATCATTACTACAAATTGGAAAAGTGAGACTTCACCCACATTTAAATAATATGTAAACATCGTATTGAATGCATCATGAATGGAAATAAGAACCATTAGAATGAGACCAGAAAGAACAACATCTTATTTCAACTCATGGAAGAAAGTGAACAAAATAATGGAGAGAGATGACTGTAATACCTAATGGAATGAAGTTTTAAATGTAAAAATGTGTAATAGCTTTTAAACACAGACACCTTTGTAAATAGTTTGTCTGTTTAGATTTACAGTTGCTTGTATATAATTGTTAACCGGTATAAATTGTGTGTTATATTGCAAAGTTATGAAATTGCATTCAATTTTGTAAAATCAATAATAACATTTAAGCAAAAACAGAAGGAAGACCACATAGAACATCCAATACTTTCTACAATATCAGAGAAACTGGAATGAATAGACTGCATTAAATTTAGTAAAAGTATAAATAGGTAACTGGACTGGTATTCCAGAGCAAGATTTATTAACTGAAAGGGCAAACCATGTGCATACTCCAAGTATGGCAATAAGAGAGAAGAAAATACCTAAATTACATAAAGATGGAATTGTACAAGTGGAAAGAGCTGCTCATAACAACACTGTTGCAGAAGGAAAAAAGTATTAACAACCTGAAACACTAGAAGCACATTTATCACTGCAAATTAATGGATATCAAGAGGCAAGTATGAGATTCAAGTTGGTATATTCAACTGATTTGAGGGTAGTATTTCCAGGAGGGCTAAATACATTTTTGGATGCAGAACAGGCTAAGGAGAGAATAAAATAGTTCACCCAGCAAAGATTGAGCTACCAAGCTGATGGAAACTGATTTTACATTCCTCTGAGAATAACAAAGCCTATAGAAAAAAGTTGCCATTGAAACTTTTCCTCTGTTGCAAAGGAAAATGACTGAGTGACAAAAACAGCCCAGGAACTGAATTGAAAATTCAGGAATGCCTTGGACTTCAAACAGAAGCCAATATTGGTGGTTGAGATGAAGACTAAGAAGGCCAGCAATAATGAGAAAGCAGGTAATAAATGGAGGAACTGTAAAGTGTAATTTTTATAAGATGCAGCTTGTACATGAGAAATGTACTTCTGAAAAAAGTAGATAAAAGGAATGGAAATGATGGGAGGACTCTAAAGCAGAACTCCCACTTTACATAAATATAAGCAAATATTTCAAGCATGGGCGTCAGTACCCTTCTAACCTGCCTTTATACCAAAACAGTTCTTCCCATAATCGCTGTCCAGGCTGTTCTTAAAAATATCTAACTAGTGCTTGCTTTAATATAGGCTGGTAGTATATTCCATGCATCAGCTGTTGTCTCTGGAACCAATTAGTACACTTCTCATTCCTACAAAATCTTCTACATCAGTTGTCTGATGATTCTCTGCTATGTTTTGATAACCCCAAATATTCCCAGAGGTAGTGGTCTCTAAATGTCCTACATATTGGAATAAGGTCACCTCTTAGATATCTATAGGAGACACTATATATGTTCAGATATTTTAGTCTTTCATAATAACTTAAAATTTCATATCCATGGGTGCCCTTGGTACACTTCCACTATATTCTTTCCAGTTTACTCATGTTCACTTTCTTATAAGCTTTCCATATTGGTATCCTATACTCAAGTATGGATGTAATGTAACTAACAAACAATGACTTCACCATTTCTGATTTCCTAGACATTATAATTCTTTTTGCATTTTTGTATTTTATTCATGTCTTGGAGCTTATCTCCCCGGGCCTCTACTGAAAATGGACATATATCCAGTTAGACTAGCCCGGTCAACAAATGTAAAATACATATAATAAAAAATTTTGTACAACCTATAGTTCTAGCACTATTACTAACCAATTGGTTGATACAATTAGAAAAATACAAAGCTGCCTCTACCCATATACCCAGGTCCTTAAATAAATCTGCAGTTTCAATCACTGTGTGCTGTATTAAATAGTCATTTTTTCAATTTATGTCTCCCACTTAGTCATTAATGTTTAGAAGGACAAAAGGATACTGAAATTTTAACCCAGCAATTACAAAATGTTGTTTTTAGTAATATGTGCACAATGTCTCAAAGAAAGCTGTATGTTATATTGTAACATAGTGCCGTATAGTATGCAAATGTATTATATGTGAGACAGGGAAGTTTCATCAGTGACTTTTGGTTATGTTACTAATATTAAAGCAAGATGGTCATTTGTCTCATCAGCAAATATCCAGGGTACATACTTTAAGAAAATAAAGACTGGATACTGGATATGAACAATATAATGTTGTGACCTTGTGCTTCTAAGGGGAGATGTAAGCATACAGATCATGTGTGTATTAAAATATAGTATTTTTCCTATTTTTGTATGTGTGAAAGTATAGACTAGACTAATATCTTAATTACTGTTGCACACAAGGTGATTTTTTTCTTTTCCTTAAGTAAAAAGGCTACAAAATGGAAGACAAGAAAATGTGTAGGTGCCTGGTATTTCAGAAGAGACGTTCCTTGCATCTGTAAAGCTATTAGCATTTTTTTTTAATTAATAAGTGCCAGCAGTTACTAATGGCATGTCTACAGGTGCAGACAATTAAAAACAAAATGACTAAAGAACATGCTTAAGGGAATTTGTATAGGGAAGAGTAAACCTGTCTGGTGGACATCTCCAATAAATAAACTCTATAACAAAAGGAAAAAAGAATGCTGTCCAAGACCAAGAAAGAGCAGGTGCCCAATTGGAAGCAATGTCCTTAGCCTGAACAAGCAAATACGAGCACTAGTGAGATTTTCCAAAGCAAAGTTTGAGTCCATATTGGCCACATCTACTAGAGACAATCATAAGGCCTTCTTCACATATGTCCGCAACCTCAAAGGAAGCACCCAGATCTGTTCAGAACTGGTGGTCAAGGACACCACATAGAAAACTTGCTTGCTGACAGATTCAGTGAAAACTTTACCCCTCTGTCTTCTCATCAGAAAATCAGGACATCCCCAGTACCTTCCCCCTTCCCCTTATATCTAGGGAACAGGTCATCACTGCTCTTTCAAAGTCAAAAAACACAGCCTCCATGGGAGCTGATAACATCCCAGGCTGCATCCTAAGTGAACTCAGTCCAGAACTTGCAGCATCATTAGGCACCCTGTTCAATCAAAGCCTGAGTACTAGCTTCATCCCAGCTGAGTGGAGAACAGCCACTGTCATCCCTTTACACAAAGGTGGAGTATCCACCAGTCCAGGAAATTATAAACCCATCAGCCTAACTAACCTGATCTGCAAGGCCATGGAATGGATTATTATGGACCTCATTAACAAGGACATTGGCAACCTCCAAACACTTGATCCCACACAGTTTGGCTTCAAGGGGAGGTCATGTCTGCTAAATTTGGTCGACTTCTTTGAGACAGTCACCAAAGCCATGGACAAGGGGAAGATGGTGTATACTGCCTACCTAGACTTGGCCAAAGCCTTTGACACTATTGCCCACTCGAGCATAGTAGATAAACTCTCTCAACTAGGCATCAATCCATATGTTACCAGATGGGTAGCAAACTGGCTCACTGATAGAGCCCACATAGTCAAAATAGGGGAAGTCACCTCAACCAGTAGATCCATAACAAGCAGCATTCCCCAGGGTTCAGTCTTGGGGCCTCTGTTATTTGGCATATACTTTCCTGAGGTGCAGAGCTAAACCAGTGGGCTATGGCTGACCATGTTTGCAGATGACTGCAAGTTGGGTGCTTTCATCAATTATCCTAATGATGTGGACATCCTCCAAGAGGGTCTCATTCAGACAAAAGACTGGTACCAGAAACATGGCCTCAAAATGAATACCACAAAATGCATTATCATCCCCTTTGGAAGAGTGATGTCCCCACAAATTATCACATTAACAACAATGTCCTAAGCCCTCAATCAGTCATGAGGGATTTGTGCACCCGGGTTGATAACAATCTGACTTTTGACCATCATGTTGCTTCCATTGTACAGAAAGCCTTTTACATGGCCCACCTCATAAGTAAGGGTATCTCATCCAGGGACAAGGAAGTCATAACATCCCTGTATTCTTCCCTTATAAGGCCCATTATTGAGTACAGTGCCACTTTTGGCATGTACATGACAAAGCACATGCAGCAGCTGGAGAGACCATAGAGGTTCCTCACTAGGAGAATCTGGGGCCTTAAACATCTACCATACACAGGCTAAAAGCCCTATTCCTCTACTCAGTTTCATACAGACTCCTCAGAGATGACCTTTGTCTGACATACAAGGTGATCACAAACCCCACCTTGATAGGACTGCTGCATATCTGCAAGTCAAGCTCTACTCAAGTAACCCACATGTGTGGCCTCAACCTGGTCTGTGACATCAACAAGACTTGTTGGAGGGATAGATTTGTGTTCAAGAGACTCCTCCATCTATGGAATAGACTCCCTTTCCACATCAAACAGAGTACCTCTTTACCCCTTTTTAAGCGCAACCTGGAAACTGGATGGGAAACAGAAAATATACCCCTGGGATTCCACCCATGCCCCTGTTGGACAGGGGCATCAGATGCTGATTTGTCTAAACATGGGCTAAACTCTTAGCTAGGCTTATAAAGGCCTCACGGCCAATATCCTAGTAACCTCCTATGATCCGATGAAACATCCTGGTTAGTATTTAAAGGGGAAATGGCAAGCAATTCAGTGCAAATAACAATACTTTAGATGTGAAAACTGTACTTTTACAAGAAGTGACTAAAAAAAGAGTGGAAATGTGCTGACAGTAACACCCAACACCACACAATACCCATCTCACTCAATACATACCAAATGCATAGACCTACTTATGCAGATGCTCTTAAAAGTAATGTAATCAAACCATAAAGGCCTTGCAAACAATCAACTCAAGCAGCATTTATCACGAAGCATGCATAAAAGACAGTGTAGTATCTCAGCTCAAAAGCCAATAAGGCAAACCTCAACACCATCCAACATCTTATTCACAGGTGACACCATAGTGAGACATACTGATGCATCACTAACCAGTCTGTGCAAAAGCAGAGTTACAGTCAGTTGCCTGTCAGGAGCCAGAATTCACCAGATCATACATGGGCTCAAGTCCTTTCACCACAAATAACTCGATATACACCTCTCTGGACTATGTGAAGAGAAACATGATAAAGCTCTCAGAATACTATCAGAGGCAAATATGAACTTAGCCTTGAACAATATTCCATCATCATCAAAAATGATGCCACAATTGGCTACATACATCATTCAAAGGAGGTCCAATCATACCTCCTAACCTCCCAACAGTGCCAATGAGTTTTGGGGTTCAAATTAAGGGGTGCCACAATTCCCGAGTGGCACCCCTTTATTTCCGATTTTTTTCTTTTGTTTTTTTTAATTTCTGGGCTCTTAGAGCTGATGTCATCATGTGCACAATGATGTCAGCTCCCTCAGGGCTAGCAGCCTGTCAGAATTGAACTCCGGCTGGCCTGGCTGCTCAGATGCAAACTGTGCAGCATTAGGACTAACTCTGCTGCAGGGATAATATTTGGAAGGGTCAGGAAGATGGAAACTAACTTTCGGACTAAGAGTGTGTGTGTGTGTAAATGCACCCCATTTAATACACCTGGTGGTTAGAGGTACTCAGTCTCAAGCCATGTACCTTGAGTACAGGGTAAAAACAGCTTAAAGTCCCTAGTCACCACCACTTGTGAGCTTTGCCCAGGTTTTTTTGTGCTAAGAGTTGAGAGCTATAGTGAGAACTGAATTTGTATTCCCCCATTATTAGCTTTGTTTGTCCAGGTTTTTGTGCTAAGAGGTTGAGAGCTATGGTGAGAAATGAGAACTGAATTTGTATCCCCCCATTACTGGCTTTGTTTGTCCAGGTTTATTGTGCTAACAGGTTGAGAACTGTGGTGAGAAGTGAGACATGAATTCACTAAATGATAGTCATTAAGTTTCAGTCTTCCTATTTTTCAGGAAGCTGCTGGTTTGGCATAGTGGTATGTTGCCCTGACTATAGTGCATAGGGTTCTGGGTTCAAGATTTGCCAGTGAAACAGTGAAATGCATGGTGGTAACACATTTTATTCTAGCAACTTTACAAAATTATACAAGCAATGTTTAAAATGTGTCCCTGGTTTTTGACCTTTTGTCCCCCCCCCAAAAAAAAATGAAATTGAAAATAAGTGCGAGAAGCTGAGCAAGATGCCTATGGCTTACACTACTGTCATTCTATTTATAGTGTGGGTGTGGAAGTAGATTTTTATGATGAAAATGTTCTGAATTGGGCAGTTTTGTCATTATTGGTTCATGCATTTTGTTTCATTGCCTACAGTACAGTCTACTAGAAAAATGTTCAAACAATAAATTTAAAATGCACTCTGTCTAAGAATTGTGCTGTATTATACAAGGAATATAATTTAATAAAGTTAGGAAGGTGTTTCAAAAAAAAGAACACATGTATGCTTCTTGTTTTGTGTGCAAGGGGCCAGTGATTTCAAAACAGCACAAAGGTAATCTTTATCCACCACTGGCCAGATGCATTTTCTTTGGATGTGGTGTGGATTTCAATGCTGTTTCAATGAATGTGAGTTTCAAGGGCAGAGGAGTTTTAATTCCAAGTCTATTTTCATTGTGAGACAGTATTGCTTTGTTTACCAGATGTCTGTTAGTGTTTGTGCATTGTTGTACTGTAAAATGTAAAAATAAAATCCAAAAAATCATTGTAGAAGTAAAGTAGTATGCACACGTTAGTGTTTATGGTAAATGGGGAGGAATAGCCAGGTAATGGGATATTGGAATGGTTGCAGGGGGACTCTGGTGCCATATTTTGGTTGTCTGTTCTTCAGTTTGGGTTTGTAAGCTAGTATCCCACAATTCCATTGGATTGGGTGTGGTTATGTAATTGTGTATGCAAATTAGATGTTAATCAGCGTACAGATTTGTACCTATTTTTCATGGGCCTTGTCCAGATTTTTGATGTTTCCAGGCTGAGAGGTGTGGTCCAAAATATCAGCTTGGAAAGAGATGGGTGATAATTCAAACTTCTGCCAGAGATAGTTTGCAATTCCATCTCCCCAAGACTTTTGTATATTGGCAAAAACATTGTTCATAGGTTTACAGATACATACTAGGCCTTTATAATCCTAGCCAAGCATCACAAATGTATCATGCATTTTTATGTGCCTTACAGGTTACTTAGTGGGTATATGTAAGCTAGGGCAAGATTTACAGACTGTCTCTATCCATTAGAGA
Organism: Protopterus annectens; assembly: GCF_019279795.1. Taxonomy (NCBI): domain Eukaryota; kingdom Metazoa; phylum Chordata; order Ceratodontiformes; family Protopteridae; genus Protopterus; species Protopterus annectens. The sequence goes on along the minus strand of NC_056729.1, from coordinate 1,294,889,252 downwards.
CATAGGTGCCAGGCCCAGAGTATATTTCTGATTTTCCATCCAGTGTTTCCGGTTTCATTTGAACAGGGTTAGGGAAAAGCTCTCCTTCACATGGATGAGAAGCCTGTTCCTGAGAAGGGGAATTCTCTGAGATACAACCTGCTGCTTCAACATGTCCTATTTATGTCAGAAGCAAAGTTTAAATCCCCTAGCATAAGTAATTCTGATGCTATTTGTCTTGCAGATATGAAAAAGGTTCATCAGAGTGGGATCCAAAAATGTCTTGTATGCCAGGTACAGATCGCCTTTCAGTCTGTAAGAAAAAGAGAATAGAGACAGGGCTTTTAGGCAAGCTGCATAGAACATTCTGTTGTTTTTGTGAGAACCCCCTGTGGACATTCCGGTGGCTGCATGTGCCTCAATGATTGGGCCTGATGAGGGCTGAATACAGTGGAACAATGACTTCCTAGGAACTAGACTCCATGCCCTTGCTTATAAGTTCAGCAACACAGAATGATTTTCTTACTACCTTATACACATGCTGGTCAAAAGCCAGGTTACCATCTACATATGTACCCAAATCTCTGATCACTGGGTCTACTCTTAGTGGTAGGATATTGCTTTGGTAATTTCTTAAAGTGGCGGACCTCCAACAGGATACTATTACACATTTTTGGCACTGAGTTGTAAGTTGTGACTTTAGCACCAGTCATTTGTCTGTGTTAGTCCTTCCTGTAGGATGTTAGTGTTGTGGAAAAATCTATGTCTACTCCTCGTTTACAATCATCTGCAACTTGGTCAGCCAGAGGTTCTTGACATTGACCTTGACTTCTGAGAATTAGATGCCAAAAGGAGCAGACCAACAACTGAGCTCTGAGGCACTCTGCTAGTGACTAGCTTCTTTGTGGCATGGTTTCCCCTATCCCAACTTCCTCAGTCCTACCTAAGAGCCAGCTGGCTATCCAGTGTGTAACATAGGGGTTATGCCTAAATCTGGGAGCTTGTTTACAATGCCCAAGTAGGGTATTGTATCAAATGCCTTATCCAGATCAAGGTTGACAGTATGCACCATTTTGCCCTCATCTGTTGCCTTGATGACCCTCACAAAGAAGTCCACCAGACTGAGTAGACATGATCTGCCTTTGACAAAACCAAACTGGGCTGGATCCAGTGTGGGAAGGATTATTTCCTTGATAATTCTTTCCATGACCTTGCATATGAGAATAGTCAGACTTATGGGTCTCTAGTTCCCAGTGTCCATTGATGGCACACCCTTGTGTAGAGGGATGACCATTGTAGTTCTCCATTCATGTAACACAAAGCCTGTCTGAAGGCTATAGTTAAACAGTCTCCAGTGTTCCCAATAGGTCATGTTTCAGGCTTTTAGGAGGCATCCTGGGATATTATTGCATCCCACTGATGCAGTGTTTTTGGCCTTAGTGCATCTAGGACTTGCTCACTACTGATAACTGGGGTGGTTTTGTTTCACGGCATTTCCTGGGGGGCAGTCGGGGCAGTGGATAAAAATGGACTGGAATTTCCTGGTCAGCAGACCTGCTAAATCTTTCAGCTCTGTGTAGATGGCTCCATTTACAACATTCTTTTCACACAACAGTGTGCTGTTTTTGTTTGAATGAGAGATTTTTTTTTATCATACTGGGAATAATACTGCCTAATCCTGGCTATGATTTTTTCCCTTTGTTGTAAAACCTGTTTATGTTTTGATTCCACAAGGATAGTGTGTTTTTTGAGTTAGTTCTGGGCTTATTTCTGATGGGAAAAGCTGTCTCTATGCATTTACTGACATGACTATACAGGGTTTCTGTGAACAATTCTCCACAGACAGCCATTTTCATAGGGTTTGGGGGGCTTGAGATTTTGACAGGTTATCACTTAGTAGTAAAAACTTTATCTTAGAATAGTTCCTAAATGTTATAGGGTAAACTGAGTTCACAGAATTGATGTTTATTATGAAGGAGACAGCTTTGTGGGCTGACCCTACAAGACAGGGCAGTAAACTGTGTGAAGGCGGTGGACAACATTCTCCCAAGTTTGTGAGCACTGGGTCAAGTATGTTTCCCCTAGTGGTGTATAGACTATCTGGTCCAAAATGTTTTTTGTTTACAAAGTCCAGGAACCTTTGGCCTTGTAAGTCTGGGATTTTGTAAGTATCCTAGTTTAGAGTGGGATAGATGAAGTTACCTATGAATATGGTATTTGGTTAAATAGTGAAAGCGTCCAGTAAGTCCAAGTACGAGCTGTGGGTTTCTTGGGTTAAAGAAGTGACCTATAGCCTGCAAGGATATGATATGGGACTTTGCCTATGGAAATCTGGACTAGGTAAGACTGAAGCATATTTACCTATGAGAATCTGGACTAGGTAAGACTCAAGGATATTGTCTTGTTTGGTTAGTCTTAAGTTGAATTTGTTATGGATTGAGACACCTCCACCTTTGGTCCCTGCCTGTGCAGTAGCTGGCCTGAACTTGTGGAAGACGTTGTAGCCCTGCATTGCCAGAGTGCTCTCTACAACTTTAATCCATGTCTCAGTAACTGCGTAGATGTCCACATTTACCAGGGTGAGGACAGCATGGAGGGAGTTTCTTAAATGTCTGCTAGCATTCAATCATAACACCTTTACATTTCCTTGCTTTGGTTTTGCTATATCAGAAAGTTTGCCAGCTTGGTATTGCCTAAAAAGTCCCTAAGGGGATGGACAATGTTTTAGCCAATATTCAAAAGCCTGGAGTGGACACATACAGAGTGGCTCTTTGATAAAAGTAATGTGGTCCACTGACCATATTCTCCTGTGCTGCCAAATATTATATCCTCTTGTAATGATACCAGAAACTGAGCCAATTATTTACATCATTCACCCTGTGGTCTAATGACTTGAGTGTGTGGGTGATATGACAGATCCTGGCCCCGATACACAATGGTCTGTGATTTTCTCCTTATTCAGCCTGGTGAGTGGGACATCTGTATGTCACACAATGGAGTTTCCTATGAATAAACATTGGGCAGTGTGTTGGTTTTTCATATGAGCTTTATAGTTGTTGGCTCCAAAGGGTGTAGCTGTTGGTTTTGTAATGGGTGGTTTTCTGGAGTGCTTTTTGGTTTGCTGAGGATTATTTTCATAGGAAAAAGGTCTAGAAGTTATTTGGGGTTTAGAAAGGTTGCTTTCACGTGTCCCAGCATATGATGTTCCATGTGATGGGTCAATATGATGTCAGGTGGATGCAATGCTTGTATTCCAAAGGTTCATAGGTTCATAGGTAGGTACTATGCTATTAGCCCTAGGGCCTAAGCCTAGCCAAAAAAGTACCCTGGCTTTTGCCACCCAAGAAAATTATTTTCCTGTGCCCTGTCGAGCATCACCACAGAAGTGATTCCTGGGGTGAATTTCCTATTTCCCATCCAATCATCAAGATTTTTCTTGAAGAGTGCTAATGAGGAGCTCTGTTTGACATAGATAGGTAGTCTGTTCCAGAGTATGGGAAGTCTCTGGAAAAGGAATCTATCCCTCCAGCATGTTCTGTTTATTGTGGTGAAAAGGTTTAGGTCCCTAGAGCATGTAGCTTGGAGGGATTGGGATTTCTTTAAGTGGAGCATGTCCAACAGCTCTGGGTTTGACATAGCTTTGTATGTTAGGCAGAGATTTCCTCTGAGTAGACGATATGCGATGGAGTAAAGCTGGAGTTTTTTAAGACGGTCTGAGTAGGACATGTGTTTGAAGCCAGTAATCCTCTTTGTGAGGTATTTCTGTGGCCTTTCCAGTTGTTGTAGATGTCTTGTGAGGTACATACCAAAAGTGGCATTGTACTCTATAATGGGTCTAATGAGTGATGAGTAGAGGGGAACAATGACCTCTTTTTTTTCTGCATGAGAAACCTTTTGTGATGAGGTGAGCCACATAAAAGGATTTCCTGACCACTGTGGCAATGATGTGATTATCAAAGGAGAGACTACTGTCCACTTGTGTCCCAAGGTCTCTTATCACACTTTTGGCATTAAGTAGACTACCACTTATGTGGTAGTTCATGGGTACAGAGTTTTTACCAAAGGGGATGACAATACACTTTTTGGCATTGAGCTTCAGGCCATGGCTTTGACACCAGGCATCTGTCTCAGTGAGGCCCTTTTGTAGTATGTCCACATCGTTAGGAGTTTTGATTATGGATCCTAGTTTGCAGTCATCTGCAAACTTTGTTAGACAAAGACCTTCTGTGTTAGCCTGTATTTCAGAGAAGTAGATAGCAAACAGGACAGGGCCCAAGACTGAACCCTGTGGTACTCCATTTGTCACTGGTCTGAAGTTGGATTTGGAGTCTGCTACTTTCACAGTGTTGGTTCTGTCCATGAGCCAGTTGGCAACCCATCTTGTGACATAGGAATTTATACCTAGTTTAGTGAGCTTATCTATAATTCCAGAGTGGGGGATGGTGTCAAAAGCCTTGGCAAGATCTAGATAATCTGTGTGAACCACCTTACCCTCATCTATGGTTTTGGTGACTGCTTCAAAGAAGTCAGTCAGGTTTAGGAGACATGATCTGCCTTTTACAAGCCCAAACTAGGTAGGGTCCAGAGTTTGGAGATTACCAATGTCTTTGTTTGTGAGTTCCATGATGATATGTTCCATGGCCTTGCAGACCAGGCTCATCAGGCTAATGGGGCGATAGTTCCCAGGGTCTGTCGTGGCTCCCCCTTTGCGGAGAGGGATAACCGTTGTGATGCACCATTCAGTGGGCACAAAGCCTGAGGTGAGGCTATGATTGAACATGGTACTTAGGTAGGGTGCCAGTTCATTCTGTAGTTCATGTAGAATGCAGCCTGGGATTTTGTCAGGTCCCGTGGATGCTGTGTTCTTGGCTTTGGAGAGTGTGTTTTTTACCTGTGCAGCCATGATTACAGGAATTTTGCATTCTTCCAGTATAGAGAATGGCCCTCTAGGGGGTAAGAGGGGGGTAAAGTTAGTACTGAACATATCTGCCAGGATGTTGGCAATATCAGTTGGTTCTGTATATTTAGTGCCATTGTGCTGTAATTCAGAGCAGATCTGAGTGTTGCCATTGAGATTCTTGACATAGCTATAGAATGCTTTGTGGTTGTCTTTAGTGTCAGTGGCAATTTTGTTTTCGTAACTAGCTTTGGTGGATTTTATGAGGGATCTCAGCTTCTTACTGAGGTTGACCAGGGAGTTCCTCCAGTCATGGGATTTTACTCTTTCTTGCAACAGTTTATTTCTTCTATTGTAGAGTTTGTTTATGGCAGAGGACCACCATATTGGCTTCCTTTTTTTGGATAATCGCATCTTGGTTCTTTTAGGGATAGCATGATCCATGCACTTATCCATGCACTCGTGTAAGTGCTTATAAAGTGCATTTGTGTAGGATTCAGCAGTCGTACCTCTATTGTCCGTCTGCATGGGTGTCATGAAGTTTGCCACTTCTGTCTTAAGAAGTGTGAAGTTAGCTTTGGAGAAGTTTTTTATGGTGGTTTCTCTAATTGGGGGTGGTGGCGGGATGTGGATGTCTAGGGTGATTAGATTGTGGTCGGATCTGACAAATGAGGAATTGACCTCTGGTGTGGAACACTGGTTGCCCATGTTGGTAATGACCAGGTCTAGGATATTGCTGCCCCTGGTGGGGGTGTGAATAATTTGATCCAAGGCATTGGAATTTATGAATTCCAGAAAACATTGAGCAAGAGTTGGTACATGAGTAGTTTTCCCAGTTAATGGTGGGGTAGTTGAAATCACCCATTATTAGGGTGTTGGTTTGTACCCTAATACTTTTCAGTGTATCAAGAAATGAGGAGTGGGAATCCTGGGGCATGGTGGGGGGTCTGTAGCAAGCTACAATTTGGATTGCGGTCTTGCCCAGAGTTAGTTGCACTTGGATAATTTTGGATGCATTATGCTGTGCACCTAGCCTGGAGGTGTGGATATCCTTAATGAATATGGACACGCCTCCACCTTTAATGCTTCATTCGGGGTTAGGTGGCTGAAAGGTGTGGTATGAATTATAGTCTGGTAATGCAGGGGTGCTCTCTGGAGCTTTGAACCGGGTCTCTGTCACTGCACATATGTCAATGTTCTCCATTTTAAGGAGTGCCTCGAGTGAGTTCATTTTGAGGTTTAGACTTCTATCATTGAGTAGCATTACCCTCAGATTTTGCTTGCTTGTACCTGTTACTGTGGTGAATTTGTCATTTGAACCTTACCTAAAAAAGGCACTATAGGGGTGGCAATAGCCTTAGCCAATATCCAGAATCCCAAGGGCGACAGGTGTAGGCCATCTCTGGCAAATAATCGTGGTCTATCAATCATGTCATCCCAGGCAGACAAATACTGGATCTCCTTAGAATGACACCAGAAGATTAGCCAATTGTTGAAGTCAATCATTTTGTCCTTGTACTGTGGTATCATTCTGGGTGATGGCAGGATGCTACTCAGGGCTAGGGTCATACCTGCCTGGGCTACAAGATCGGAGAACTCCTCCATTTCTCTTTTAATGTAGTCCAGGGAGGTACGTCTCAGGTCATTCACACCAACATGGACAATGACAGTGTCATATTTGTACTAGTTGTGGAGTGACATGAGTGCATGCATTATGTGGCAGATCCTGGCACCTGACAGGCAGCTGATAGTAACTTTCTCCTTGTTTAGCCTGGTGAGTGGAACATCAGTGTACCTGACTATAAAGTCACCTATGACTAGAGTGTTGGGTACATTTGTATGCCTTATGGGCTGTGGTTGAGTGGCACACTGAGTTTGTGGGCTATGTGTCATTTGGGTTGTGTTGAGGGGTGGAGTTTGCTTGCGTTTCTGCTTTGGAGGTCCCTGATGCTTGGGCAGGTTTTTATTGAGAGACTCTGTGAATGTAGGTGTGTGTTTTGTTTTTCTATGTGTGTGTTTTGGTGGTGTAGGTTTTGAGGGACTATTTATTTTATTTATTTATTTATTTTACATTTGTTAACCGGGCTAGTCTGACTGGATATATTTCCATTTTCAGCAGAGGCCTCCACATATGGACATAAGAGATTTATAATGAGTACAAATAACAGGTTACAGACTTGTAGCACTTCAACAAATGCATCTTGATTACAAAAAAGAAGGCGACTGAAAAATTTCAAGATAAAACTAAAATACATTATATTAAACATCATTACAACTTCTAAAAACCGATAAAATAATAAGAAAGACCAGGGAAAAAGAACTGAAACATTGAAGCCTAAAACTAGATTACAAAGGATTAAACTACCTAGACTATCTAAATAATATCATCTTTAGCATTATTACATATTGTAACATGAGAAGAGAGAGTATAGGGTCAGGAGTTAGCAAAAAAAAGCGGTAGAAGGACAGTGCAGAGGTGAAAAAGATATAAGCTTCCTGGGAATAGAGTCAGAGACACAAGGAATAGGATTTGTGAAGAGAAGGAGGCAAGGTAGTGATGGCCAGTTAAGGGGAGGGAAAAGGGGCGTAAGAAAAGGGAGAGAAGAGAATGGTAGGTAAGGAATTAACATTTAATCAGGATTTGAACAGGGACACATCCAGTGGCTTTTCAGGTAGATTCTAAGTTTTTGTTTAAACAAAATAGTAGATGCCATGGAAGTAAGTTTGGTAGGAAGTTGATTCCAGTGTTTACCCAAGGCATTTGAGAAGAGGGAGTCACCAGCTAGGTTATTAGATTTTGTTAAGGAAACTAGCAGTTTGTTTGATGAGCGGAGGGAGTTTAGATTAGAATATGTGGTTAAGAGGTTAGAAAGTGCAGGTGTATTTTGACTTTGGTAGAGAGCTCTATGGACAACTGTAAGTTGGGAAAGAAGTAGCATGTTAGACAGTTCAAGCCAGTTAAGTTGCTGCAGATTCAAACAGTGATGTGTTCTAAAAGGCTTACCAGTAACAAATCTAGCTATGTTATTGTAGGTGGTTGACAGTTTGTGAAGATTGTTTTGAGGTTAGTGTAGATTGGTGAGGCATAGAGAAGAGTAGAAATGAGATGAGAGTGGGCAAGAGTAGCTTTGGCTGGGGAGGTTAAGAAAGTCCTAATTCTATAGAGAGAGACGAGTTTCCTGTTTACATTTTTAATGGTATTATTAATGTGACAGTCAAAGGTAAGGTTGTTGTCAATTGTGACACCTAGCAGTTTGGTAGTAGGGTCAGGTGATATAATGGTTCCATTATTAGATAAGATAGTGAAATCTAGTGCAGGGGATCTGTTAGTAGGCTTAAAGAGTAGGAGTTTGGTTTTTTTTGCGTTAAGGAGTAGGCAACGTTTTAAGAACCAAGTTTCGACTTTGGAGAATATATCTTGAGTATTAGTTTGGAGTTCAGCAATGGATTTAGCAGAGCAAATTAGTGTGGAGTCATCAGCGTATTGTATGCATGTAGCCTGGGGAATAGCTGCTTGTAGGTCATTTATAAAGAGGGAGAAAAGAAGGGGTCCAAGGATAGAGCCTTGGGGGACCCCAAGAGAGATAGGTAGAAGAGATGATAGTTTCTTATCCCAGAGAACGGCTTGTTTCCTATTAGAGAGATAGGAACTGAACCAGTGGACAGCTTTAGATTCTAAGGAAAGAGATTTGAGAATGTGTATGAGGAGAGAGTGATTAACCATGTCAAAGGCTTTGGATAGGTCGATAAAGAGAGCTGAAGACAGGATGTTATTATTACAATTCTTGTTAATAAGGTCAGTAAAGGAGAGGAGAGTGGTGGTTGTGCTATGAAAAGGCCTAAAGCCATGTTGACAATTAGTAAGAATGTTGTTTTTTATTAGGTGGTTCATTAACTGCTGGTGAACACATTTCTCCATGATCTTAGCGAGTGGGGACAAGAGAGCTATGGGTCTGTAGTTAGAATAATCATAGGAGTTACCTCCTTTGTGTAAGGGTATGATGTGTGAGATTTTCCAGATGTCAGGTATGGTTTCTTCACTTATAGTTCTATTAATGAGAATAGATATGGGATAGGCTATTTCAGAGGCTGCTTTTTGAAGGAATTCGGATGGAAGTTGGTCTGCTGAGGGGGAGCATGGTTTGAGTTTATGGATACATTTCTGTATAAAGGAGGTTGAGATGGGTAGTAGCCTAAAGGTTGGTAGTTTGAGGGATACAAGGTCAGGGATGTTTGTGTTGTCACTAGAGAGATGAGAGGCCAAGGCATTAATAGTGTCAGTAAAGAAAGAGTTGAAAGTATTGGCTATATCAAGGGCAGAATTCTTTTTAGACCCAGATGGGGATGGAGTGGAAGTCTGTCCAGGGTGAAGAAGTCTATTTAGGGTTGACCAGAATTTTTGAGGGTTGTTGTGATTAGCTTGCTGGAGGTTACTAAAATAACTCCTTTTATCAGCGAAGATTGCTTTTTTGGTAGTGTTTCTTAGGTGCCTGAAAGTCTGTTGGTCTATAGGAGATTTGCTAGTTCGCCATTTTTTCCAAGCTTTATTTCTAAGTAACATGTTTTGTCTTGTATCATTAGATAGCCAAGGGGCAGGTTTAGATTTAATTCGGATGGAGCGTTTTTGAGCATGGTTATCTAGAATTGTTAGGAATGTGGTGTTAAAGTATAGGACAGCTTCTTCAAGAGGCAGTGTCTTTACTGGGTTCCAGTTACAGGCATTTAGTTCAGTTTTAAATTGAATAGTGTTGAAATGTTTGAGATCGCGTAGGGTTCTAAAGATTGGAGTATTGTAAGGGGCATTTTTCTGTCTTATAATATAAGTTAAATTGTGATCACTAAAGTCATCAGGTAATGTTCCAGACTTATATTTTAGTAGAGGTTTATTCACGAGAATCCAATCAATAATACTTTCTTTGTTATTAGGTTTGTTTATCCTAGTAGGGGTGTTTATTGTCTGTGTAAAGCCATGGAGGTTGATATGAGAGGTTGGGTTATTAGTGTTAAAAGAAGTCCAGTCTAGGTTAAGGTCTCCTAGTATTATGGTTTTTTGTGGGTGGGTGGAAGTGGTCCAACTGAGGATATTTTCTAAGGTAGTAACGTTGTTGCCTGGTGGTAGATAAATACAGATAATATAGATAGATTTTTTAGGGTTAAGTTGAAGCTTTGAGATAAGAAGTTCAGACTTGCTAATGTCCAGGTTGTCAAAGGGTACTAATGTTACATTGAGTTCATTTTTGAATAAAAGAGCTACTCCTCCGCCTTTTTTAGTTTTGAGTCTTAAGATGTTGTAACCTGGGGGAGTGATTTCATTGTCTGTAGTGAAGGGTTTTAACCAGGTTTCAGTTAAACAGAGAATATCAAAGGAGTGGTGTTCGAGAAGGGAGTGGAGATGGGTGATTTTGTTATTGACACTTCATATGTTAAGATGCCCTATGAGTAGGGTATTAGTGTTGGAGGTTGTTATTAGTGGGGAAGAGTTTAGTGTGGTTGGTATAATGTCTGATGAAGTAGGGAAGGGCCCTGGGTTTGGGTGAATGTCCCCATCTGCCAAGGTAGAGTGGGTATATTCAAGGTAAGCTTTGTTAGATAAGTTCAGTAAGTATTTTAGTTTCTTAAGCATGAGATTTTGAACTTTAATATGAGATAGCCTGTGATATTTAGCTAGGAGGTAGCTGGGGGTAGAAGTTATATTTAAATGAGTAAAGTTTAGGCTTTTGAAATCTGAGGCTGTATGTTTGGGAGTGTGGTGAAAGTGGTAATTGAGGCATGATTCATAACAGGTCAGGATGTAGGGTAGTGTGAGAGCAAGAGAAATAATCAATAGAAGTGTTTGTTTTGTCAGTGCAGTTTTTGTTACAGAGTTTTTAGAAGAAGTGTTGAAAGCTTTGCAGGACATGTTTATCTGTGAAGAAAGGAATTAACTAAGGAGTTAGGTACAGATTATAGAATCAGTAAGAGAAGCCAGAAGGAAGAGTTAAAGTAAGTATTTGTCTGTGTGTAGGAGGGTGGAGATAGGGGAGGTAATGGAGGAGGGTGTGTTCGGGAGGGAGGTACAAACTAGAGTAGGTGTTTTTGATAGGTGTAGTCAAAGGGGGGTGTGGTATGTGAGGTATAAGGCTAAAGGCCCGTGGGTGGGTGGGATAAGGGGGTAGGGAGGCAGAAATAGCTAGAGAGGAGAGCAAGTCAATCAGTTTAGCAAGCTGAAACGTTACTGTTTCCTAAGCTATGTAGTGTAAGCAGTAGGGCTTGGAGAGAAAGGTACAGAAAGATGGAGAGGAGAAGGCAGTTTTACAAGAATATAACAGGCATAAGGTATATGTAAGAATACATAGGGATTAGCAGTGGGTCCCTGAAAGGAGTAAGTGAGAGTAAGTAAGTAAGCAGAAAAGTCAAGATACAGTCATCTGGAGAATCAAAAGGTGGGATGAAGAGTGAAAGGAGTGCAACAGCCAGGGAAGTAGTGTAGATACAGCGAGGGAACAGAAAAAGACAAGGCGAGCGGGACGTCGCTACAATGGTAAAGCTGGCAGAGGAGGGAGACTCTAGGCCAAACAGGGGCAGGAGGGAGTAACTAGGAAAGATGAAAGGGGAACTAGTAAACTGCAGGTAGGCAAGGGACAAAACAGCCCTAACTGGAGCCACGTGAGTGCTGCCCACAAGAGGAAAACACATAAAATAATATAATTCGGCAAATAGACATACAGTCCGCAATGTTGAGAGTAAATATCAATAGACCATCATTCAGGAGGAGCTAGGGGTGCTTCCTGGGTGCCAGCACAAAATGGCCTGCTTTGTATCTTCTGGGAATCCAAGTGTGATAGGCCAGTAGGGAGGGGACAACCCGATGAGGAGCACAAGGCTTAAAATGCTGGAATACAAAAACAGAACAGGAGGGTTAGGAAAATTAGGTAACAGGAAGAACATAGGAGGTTAGCATAGAAGAGGGTTAGCATAAAAGTAGGTAACAGAAATAACATAGGAGGTTAGCATAGAAGAGGGAGGAGAGATATCATGTATGAAGTATACAGGTACAAGAGAAAGAAAACAAAATATCTGCAAATCACAGCAACAAGTATTACAAGGTAATGTACATTTCTAGCAGCACCAGATATAATGCAGTAATACAAATTACCTAAAGTAGTTATTCAAAACAGGGTCATAGCAGTTGGGAGCTAAATGCTCAATCACATTCAAATAGGGTAGGAAAGTGTACATGCAAGGTGTAGGGACAGTGTATTATATTACAAATCAGTTAGGCATATCTTATGAGTTAACGCTGATCACCCTGTACTGGGCAAACACTACAATAAAGCAGCGTCAGTAGTATCCTTGTTTCTAAAAGAGGAATAATTCCTTAGCGACTGTGAACAGAGGGAACATGGAAGTAGGCATCATTGTAATAACGTTATACTTAAGTACTGCTTACATATAACTTTAGCGACTAAAATCCCATACATAAAATGGAGGTCTTAGAGGTCTCTAGTGACTTAAATACAGGGCTATAGTAGTATAAATCCTTAGAGTCTAATTGCAGTAGAAAATAAACCAAGGTTTACAAATGTCTAGCGTCTAAATGCAGTAGAAAATAAACCAGATTTGCCTATGTCCTAGCGACTAAAATCCCACTCACAAACTACCAGTTTTATAAGTCTCTGGTGGCTAATACAGTGGCTCTATAACCAGATTTACATTTGTCCTAGCGACTAAAATCTCACACACAAACCACCAGTTTATAAGTCTCTGGTGTCTAATACAGTGGCTGTAACTTTAAAGGCCCCTCGAGTCAAAATGCGGTGGAAAATACAACCAACGACAAGCTGTTACAAGTTTTAGTGCAGAGGATATGACTCAGCAACAAACCACTACAAACAGCTGCAGGACACCACACAGCAGTGTATCACAGGAGGAAACAACGACAGGCCTTAGCGTCTGCAAGAGAACAGTGTACAATACAGCCCAAGAGAAAACATAACGCTAAATAGTTACAAAACAGCGTTGGCTCAGTTACTCTGGTTTCTAGGATTTCAGCGACTGCTGGAAAACACTCTAAAAACACTCTAAAAACAGTTTGAACAAAAAATAGAGCAATTAAAGCATGTTCCACATTGAAAACGTACTTACAGGGAGCACACCACACGGACACCAGGGAGAACCTGCAGTAGGCTAGGTAGAGTTCAAAGATGGCGCCTCAGAGAGGGAGCCACTATTTGTAGAGTGCGAGGGGGGTAGGGTGGAGGGGAGTTAAGAGGGAAAGCCAATAGCAAGAAGGGTAAAGGAAAGGGGACTATGTGATGAGTGTGGTGTGGTGCAAGTGTTTACCTTCTCCTCTTGACTGTCTAGTCCAGTCTTGGGTGAAGAGAGCTTTGCTTCCAGTTTGGCTATATAAGTGTATCCCTCACAGGTTGTAGTGTTGGGTGGTAGGAGGAGAGAGTTGACTGTGTACATGAGGCAATTTCTGCATTGTCCCAAGATGCCCAGATTCATCAGGTAGACAGGATAAATCACTGGGAGCTGACCCTTAGACATGCTTGGATAGGTGCTTATTTATTAAGTACTAAAAACTGCTTTCCTCTGGACAAGTGAGGAAAGTTGACTGCTGTTGTAACAATCTGATTGTTATTTTCAGTGCTTTTGCATGACAGTCTTGCCTCCAGTGACATTTAATTACATATCTCTCATACTGTATTAGTTTCTCTAAAGATTAGTTGGTTATCAGTGAACATGGGGCAATTCCTACACTGTCTCAGGATGCCTGTATCTATCAACCTAGCAGAGGAGAAAGTGGGAAAGTTGTGATCCATGGTGTCAGGTCTTTTTTTGGTGAACTACGAAGGGGAGATATAGCAGGGATTTCCAGCAGGCTAACTTGGACACTGTGAGGGTACACAAACTGAGTGAGATGATATGAAACGGAAGCCATCACAGGCTTTAAGAGGCTAAGTGGAGGGCCTTCCCAGTTTGATCTTTCAGTGCCCAGTATATTGAGTATATGAGATAAGGGGGGAGGAACTTCTAGAAATTAGGGAGGGCAATTCAAAAGCCACCAAATTTAAAAAGCACAACAGGGACTGGGTGGGTAGGTGGGAAACACTTCAGGCTTACTGATTTCTCAAAACAGGAAATGCAAGCAGAACAGGCACTGTAGAAGATATCTCCAAATGGCTAAAAAGCTAACTGCAGACAGAAAGAAAGAATAGAAAAGAAAATTACTTCTCTGGCTTATTTTCTGTCATTAAAACTTCAGCAGAGAGCCAAACAATAATTGCTTGCAAATGGAGACTCAAGTCTATGGAGCCTTTTTTGACAATTTCTCCAAAACCATCCAACATAACAAAACAGAATCCAGATAACATAAAGGTTCTGATGCTCAATGCAAGGAGCAATAACAGAAAACTTCACTCCCTACAGGCACGTTACCCTGGAATGTATCAATCCATGCATTGTCACAGAGACCTGATTCAAGCCCATACAGAGCACCTCATCGGTGCAAGGATTCAATGCTTACAACACATCCAGATTCAACACTAAATGAGAGCACTAAACATGAGGGACTCTCTATTTCCCTTAAACAAAGTGCAACTTCCAGACTCACTCAGACAGGATAATGGAACTCCTCTACATCCAACTTACCATTAATAAACCCCCATGTTACATCACAGACAACTATAGGACACCCCCCATGTCCACTCTGGCCCATGCCTCCTACATGATGAATATGAAGTCTCTATGCATCACGCTGAACATCATTCTACTTCAACTGCTTCCCCAGTCTTATCCGGGTCACATTTACTATAAGACTGAAGCCAGAAGCACCTTCCAATAACTCACTATTCAGAGATTATACCAAGGCTAATTTACTTTGAGTGATGAGCTAGCTAAATTCAGTATTCCCTCTCAACTTGATGACTCCATTTAGTATGCTGAATACTTTATTGTCAAATTCTAAGCTCATGTAAATAGCTGCATAGAGCCATCTGTTCCTCTCCAAAGTAAATACAATGCCAAATTTAAAAATAAACCCATATCGTGGAACCAGAATATAAAAAGGCATTATAACAGGAGGAAAAAATCATTGCAAACAAATACTAATTTAACTCCCAGCATACCAAAACTGCTCTTATTAAACTTAGTAGGGAACTCCAGTCCCTGATCAAATCAAATAAAGCCAGACTGGAGGGAAAAACAGCCACCCAGTCTAATGATGACCGCAAAGCATTATTTAATTATGTTAGAAACCCCAGAAACAATGCCCAGAACTGCATAGAGATAACAGTAAATGATACCACGTAATCAGACCCAGCGGACATAGCCAATCTACTAGTGAATAAATGTAGCTAAAACTGCACCCCCCACACACATTTCCTGATCACATATCTGCATTAACACCACACCCCAAATCTCCCAGGAAAAAGTATACAAGGGAGTATTGAAGGTCAAGAACATTGCTTTTATGGAGCCAGGTAACATAAAAGGGTGACAACTAGCTAGCCTGAAATAAGACCGATCAACCCCCCCCACAGAAATTCAATATCAGCTTTCAAACAGGCTATGTGCCAGTCAAATGGATGAAAGCCACACTCATCTCAACCCACACCGGCACAAAGCAGTCACCAAGCCCTTGACCCAACCTGTTCAGTTTTGCTAAGGGCAGAGTTTGCCTACTCAACCTAGATGACTTCTTTCAGAAGGTTACTAAAACAATAGATGAAGGAAAAATCAGTGCACACAGCATATGTAGATCTCACTAAGGCATTCAGCACCATCCCTCACTCAGTGTTGTCAATAAACTCTCCCAGCTAAATGTCAATCCCTATGTAACTTGATGGGTAGCAAATCAGCTCACAAACTGTACCAAGGAAATTAGGCTTTGTGGTTCCATCTCCTCTAAAAGATCTGCCATGAGTGATGTACCACATGGATCTGTGTGTGCATCATTTCTCTTTGGCATTTAATTCTCTGAGGTCAAAGCCAATGTTAAGGGCTTATAGCTTAGCAAGTTTGTTGATGACTGTAAGGATCTAAATCATAAGAAATAGGAGACCTTCTCCCTACTCCTGTTATCATATAAGTTGTTGGGATGTGACTTCTAT
The DNA here is from genome assembly GCF_019279795.1 of Protopterus annectens. Classification (NCBI taxonomy): domain Eukaryota; kingdom Metazoa; phylum Chordata; order Ceratodontiformes; family Protopteridae; genus Protopterus; species Protopterus annectens. The sequence continues at coordinate 1,294,873,283 of NC_056729.1, read as the reverse complement.
CTCACATACAGTACCTCAATAGATCCTATCCTATCAAACATACTGCGCATCTGTAAGTCCAATGGTGGAATAAACACCCAATCTAAAGATTTTAATCTATTTTACAACATAAATAGAACATGTTGGAGGGATAGATATCTACGGCAAATAATCCCTCTGTTTTATGTAAGAGAGAAAGATAATTCTAAACTAAAGTACTTCCCTTACCCTATTCAAATTTAATCTGGATGAATGGATTTGAAACTACATCATACCTGCAGTAGCATGCTTGTCCCTTGGGGAAAGAGTTAACATGTTCTGCCTGCTATGGGTTATTCACACTTAGCTAAAAAAATTAATGGGAATGCATGACTAGACTTCTGCTGGGTCAATAGCCTAGTAACAAAATATAAAGCTTGACACTGACAGAAGTGAATGCTTTTGCAAGTGGCTGTTTAAAATATAACAGTGCATGGTTTAGTTTATTCATTTAAGGATTGCCAGTGTACTATTTTTTAAAGGTAAACTTCACCCAGCTATCAAGTTTTTCTTTCCAAAAAGTGATCTTCCTTCCCTGTAATCCAGCACTAAATGCCACATATAGAAAAAGTGTCATCATTAATTACCTCCACTTTACTGAGTCAAACATTTATTTATTTTATTTCTTTTACATTTGTTGACCAGGATAGTCCGACTGGATATATGTCCATTTTCAGCAGAGATCTGGGGAGAAAAGCTCCAGATAACACAGACAGAACATAACAGATATGAGTCAAATATATCTACAAAGCTCTCTAGTAGGTTCTCACAATATACACAGTGTGTAATAGTATACAAAAAACATAGGTTGCAGCAAGCTATTGTGAGCAAGAGATTTGTACAATATTAATTTAAATAAGGCATTGAATATGTAGTGATTAATCAGGGTTAGTACAGGGACAAAGCCAGTGCTCTTTAAAATATTTTTTGAGGAGACTTAAAGAAGGTTCGAGGGTAAGGTTAGATGGAAGTGAATTCCAAGTTTTACCAACAACTTTGGGAAACAGGGAGTCTCCAGCTGAGTTAATCGCTTTTGGGTTTGGACCAACAATTTATTGGATGATCGTAGTTGCCTTGAATTACTGTATGGCTTTATGATATTTTTAAGTGCTGGAGTATTTTCAGGGTGGTACAGAATTTTGTGTGCCACTAAAAGCTGACTGAATAGAAGTAGGCTAGGCAGTTCTAGCCACCTGAGAAGACTGAGGTTTTGACAGTGATGTGTCCTATATGTTGAGCCTGTGGCAAATCTGGCAATATGGTTGTAACAGTGAGAGAGCTCACTAAGTTCGGTTTTGCTCAAATTGGAGAGTATGGGGGGGCATATAGAAGGGTAGAGAATAGGTGTGAGTGGGCAACTGCAGTCCTAGCTAATGGAGTTAGAAAAGGCTTACTTCCATATAATGAGCCAAGCTTCTTATTAATGATTTTTATAGTTTTATTGATATGCAGATCAAATTTGAGATCATTGTCCGCTATTACTCCTAAAAGCTTAGTATGGTCATCTGGAGAGATAGCGGTACCGTTGTTGGATGTTATGAAGAAGGAAAATGGGGTGGATTTACTGGTTCAGGTAAGAGGATCAGTTTAGTTTTGTTGGGATTTAACAACAGAAGGTGATTAGAGAGCCAATTTTCAACTGTGTTAAATGTGCTTTGTGTTATGATTTGCAGGTCTAAAGTGGAGGAGGCCGTGCAGATCAGGGTAGAATTGTCTGCATACTGAATGCAGGTTGCATCAGGCATGGCAGTATGAGGATTGTTGATGAAGACAGAAAAGAGTAGAGGACCTAGAATAGAGCCCTGAGGGACACAAAGGGTGAGAGGTAGCAGGGTGGACAGTTTGCCCTGCCATAATACAGCCTGTTGTCTGCCATTCAGATAGGATAGGATAGGAACCACTGAATAATATGGTTGTCTAGGGAGATGGATTTTAGGGAATGGTTCATAGGTTCATAGGTTCATAGGTTGGTACTAGGCTATCAGCCCTAGGGCCTATACAAGCCTAGCCATAACAATTCCCTGGCTATTTCTTCCCACACTATTTACTTCCCTGGAACCCTTTCTAGTGGGGTGACTGATGTGATCCCTGGGGTGAATTTCTTTTCTCCCATCCAGTCATCAAGGTTCCTTTTGAAGAGGGCCAAAGAGGTGCTCTGCTTGACATGTATGTGCAGTCTATTCCAGAGTCTGGGGAGTCTCTGGGTCAGGAACCTATCCCTTCAGCATGTTTTGTTTATTGTGATGACAAGGTTTAGATCCCTGGATCATGTGGCTCTGAGGGATTGGGATTTCTTTAAGTATAGTATGTCCAACAGCTCTGGGTTTGACATGGCCTTGTATGTCAAGTAGAGATTGTCCCTGAGTAGACGTTATGCAACAGAGTATAGCTGGAGTTTTTTAAGGTGGTCAGCATAGGGCATCTGCTTTAGGCCTGAGATTCTTTTAGTGAGGTATTTCTGTTGCCTTTCCAGTTGTTGCAGATGTCTTGAGAGGTACATACCAAACAGAGCATTGTATTCTATAATGGGTGTAATGAGGGATGAGTACAGTGGGACAACGACCTCCTTTTTTCTGGATGAAAAGCCCTTAGTGATGAGGTGTGCCACATAGAAGGATTTCCTGACTGTTGTGGCGATGTGGTTATTGAAGGGGAGACCACTGTCCAGCTGTGTCCCTAAGTCTCTTATCACACTTTCAGTGTTTAGTGTACTGCCAACTATGTGGTAATTCACGGGTACATGTTTTTTCCCCAAAGGGGATAACTATACATTTCTTGGCTTTGAGCTTAAGCCCATGACTCTGGCACCAAGCATTGTTTTCTGTAAGGCCCTTTTGTAGAGTATCCACATAATTTGGGGATTCAATAATGTCTCCCAGTTTGCAGTCATCTGTGAACTTTGTTAGCCAGAGTCCCTTAGTGTTGGCCTGTATTTCAGAGAAGTAGATGCCAAACAATTGTGGACGCAGGACTAAACCCTGAGGTACTCCACTTGTCACTTGTCTGGAACTGGATTTGGAGTCAGCTACTTTTACATTGTGGGTTCTGTCAGTAAGCCAGTTGGCAACCCATCGAGTGACATAGGGATTAATGCCCAGCTTAGTAAGTCTATCTATGATTCCAGAGTGGAGGATGGTGTCAAAGGCCTTGGCAAGGTCCAGATAGGCTGTGTGGATCAGTCAGGGACAACAGGAGCAAGCAGCCTCTGAAGAGATCACCCATTCTTATGAAGAAGGAGGTAGCTCTGACATGATGCTTGAGTAACACCTGGGAGGACACTAGGTATTACGCCTGTGGAGAAATGGGTGTGAGCAACCTAGGCATCCATGAAAAGCATACATATGTCAACATATAAACCTGTCACAGGGAGACAGCATTAGTGGAGATTTAGTTAGCTGCTATGGGGATGTAAACACTAGGGAAATAGACGCCTGCTGCATTGAACAGATTAGCCATATAATAATGCCAGACTCCTGCCTTTTCTCAGAAACAATAAGTTGATAAAATCCCTCCACCAGGGAATGAATGGGCCAAAGGGTTTTTGCCTGAGCTGGAGGTACCTGTCTCCTGCCTTGAGAAAAGGACAAGTGGATCACAAAGAAAGAAACAGGAGCCATTGAGCAGGACCCAGAGGTACCAAAATGACAGGTACATGATCCCAGAAAAGTGTGGTTTATTTATTTATCTTATCTGAGATTAAGTTTTACCTTCAAAGAAGTGATAGTTAATGAAGTTATGTTTGAGCAAATTAAAAAGTCTCTGCAAAAAGTGAAAGATCAAAATGGACAAAATAAATTCCTAATGCGACCATTACTAATATGGAGATGACAAAGCCAGAAGAGAAAGAGAAAGAGAATGTATTTATTTATTTAGTTATATGTTTGTTAACTGTTTCTTTACACTGGTCCAAAGACACTTTTCAGGCACAATTCAGGCCATTTGGCATTAGAAAAAAATAGTATTTTACTATGACATTATGAATCAAATTATCATAAAAATAAGAGTTGCAATAGTGGTAGAATTATAAAACACATTTTTTAGCAGTAAGTAGAATCATGAAATACATTTCCTAAGTAGCAAATATGATGCAGAAATATATAGCACATTAGTAAACATAATCCAAAATCTATAAAGTGATGATAAAGTCATAGAAAAAAAGATGGGATAGGATGTAAGAGCGATTTAGAAAATAGTTATATATACACTGAGACAAAGCTAAGAAAACAGGAGAGAAGAGGTGAGGTGGAGGGATAGAAACAAGGTGAGTGCAGAGAAACAAGAACAAAAGAGTGGTTAATGGTGTGATAAACTTGAATGTGCTAATTAAAGGTCTTTTAGTGTGTTGGGGAAATACATCTAAAGTGCACAAAGATGTGTTGTGATGGATATAGTAGATAAAGAGTAGCTGTACAAGCTGTGTCATATATTAACCATGCTCGTCAAGGAGCAGCATTGAAGGAGTCTCTTGTTTACTTGTTTGCTGGAGTGCAGTGTCAGGAAGAGTGGGATACATATAGATGGATAAAATCCCAATAGGCTTCCATATGAGGTAAAGAGAAGTACTACAATGACATGAGCAAGGAAAGTCAAAGAATTAGAAAATAGTAGGTGAAGAGGAATATTGGCTTTTCTAATACTATGAAACCTAAGGGGAAAATTCTAGCCTCAAACTGAAATGATAAAAATGCTCAAGTACCTGTGCTGAATGACAGTGAGACAATTATACCATAAAGATCAAACAAATCAACAATTATTTCAGCTTTTACTTTATGTTTAGGGACCAATGGTGTTGAAAGAAGAAGTTGAAGAAGCACAGAAAGCTTTATGTAAGACTAAAGTATCAGACATTGATGGTATTTCCACTATGTTATAAGACTTTGATGCAGCTTACGAGGCTCGACCAGAAAATTTGAAGCACAATATCATAGCCAATTGATTTGAAAATGTCTGTGTTAATAGCACTCTTGAAAAAGGTTGATCCAATTGATTATGGAAAGTATTGCACAACTTCTCTGAGCCCACAGGGTGACAAGATTCTTCTCAGGGTTATTCAGTTGAGGGGGTGGGTTTGGCAAAATAGTTAAGGTCTTCACCTCATAGACACAAGACACAGGGTTTGATCCTGACTTTAGATTATTGGCTAAGCTTAGACTGGCCCTTCAAGGCAGTTAGCCTAGCATTCATCTATAAACCTATCAGAAAAAATTCCATCCATACTTGGAACAAGAGTCATTAGAAGTCCAAGCAGCATTTGGGAAACATTAAAGAACATGAAACAGCATTATAGTTGTGAAACAGATCCTTGAAAGGGCAAAAGAAAATCAAATGAATATCTACTAATGTTTTATGGATTATAGAAAGGAGTTTGACTGTGTAAATTGTGAAAAACTCTGGGCTTCAGCGAAAAACATAAATATAGCAGAGCACCTGAGAGTTTTCATGCATGATCTTTACAGCAATCAAAAAGTAATAGTTCAAGTAGAATAGAAAAAACAGAATAGTTAGACCTGGCAAAGGTGTATGATAAAGCTGCATACCTATTTAGCTTATATGTTGAACAAGTCATCAGAGAAGGAGGACTGTATGTAGAATATCGATGTGTGAAAGTTAGAGGAATAATTATCAATAACTCACTCTGCTGAAGACAACATATTACCACCTGAAATTAAAGGTGATATGAAATATCTGCTTTTCAAGATAAAACATACTCTCAAACTGAGTTTGCTATTTAACATGAAGAGGACAAATGTTATATCAGCCAGTAAAATCAGTACATTTATCCAAGATGGACAATGACTCATAATGATAGATGACTTCACTCTGCTTGAATTATTGCAAGGATCTAAATAAAGATTCGCAAATGCAGAGAGAAATCCTTCTATACTGTAGTTCAGCTTGTCCAGGCTAGAGTATTTTAAATAAATTCCATGCAGATGTGAAACATGGACTATGTACAAATATGATAGGAAGAAAATAAATGCCTTTGAATTAATGTGTTGTTAAAGATTACTGCATGTTACTGCATATAGCATGGATTGACTGCTGAAAAAACATTCACACACTAAAAAAGAAAATTCATATGGATATTTTGTCCACAAGCTCATCAGAAGAGAAAGAGAAACAGAAAGAGAAATATTCATGGCTAAGGTTCAGGGTCAGTGTAATGGAGGAAGACCCACAAGATAATGGATTAATACAATAATTACAATGATTGGGTACACTTCTGAGAAAATAAATCATGTGAATGACAGTAGAATACAGATCAAGACACCTATCCTTAGGTTTATCATGTGTCATCATTGACTGTAAGACACCTAACACCAACAGCTGAAGTGACAACAGCGTAAGGCTGGATTATTGAGAAAGTATATTTGGCAAGACTATCAAATGGTTATGGCAGTCATGTGTGTTAGGCATCAAATCTGGTGAGGCTGACTTTGATTACTTAGAACTTCATATTGCTATGCTTCACAGGCATACCAAAGATCATTCTTGCCATGCAATGAAAGTGCACCATATAGAAAACTTTTTGAATTAAGATTTGAGTATATCAGATTATTGCAATGCATTTTATATTCAATTCAGATCCTATAAATGGTACACAGTTTGAGCAAGCAATAGCAAACTCTATTTAAATTGTATAGTGTACAACTTTTATAGCTCTCAAACAACTCTTTCTTTTTCTTTTGTTAGAACCTTACATTTGAAAGGGATGGCTAACAAGCAACATCATTCTGAATCTAAAAAGAGCCTCTCAAAAGGCTGACCAAGACCTTCCAAAACTAAAATTTAGTGTATAACCAAATTGATTGTAGTGGATTCAACAGTAGCTCTTGTAGAGAATTTTCAATATCTAACATGTAATCATATCTCATTACTTGGTGCTTCTATAACTGGAGTACCACAAGGTTTCAATCTCAGATAAATCCTCTTTTCCTTGTTTACCAACAACATTACCAACTACCTACTCCCATACCTGTGCATAAAAAAACACAATTGCCATATAGGCTGATAAAAATACAGCCTCAAGCAAGGCCATTATCCTCCAGCATTAATAAAATAAATACAGATTATTTCAATGAGTGTCAGCAGACAAACATATGTCTGACATCTGAAACATAACAATGATCTTTTTAGCAGCAGTGAAGCCCTAGTGATAAATTTCCCCCGGAGAGTCTCTGACCTAGTGAATAGCAGAATGAGACAGGTACACAAGACAGATACCTAGTATTCCTTCTAGAACCAACCTTATTATTCTCAACCCATATATCACGTATAACAGGCAAGGTAAGCACTCAGCATAAATGTGTGGAACACTACATACAAGGATTCACCCCTAATGAAGATGGGCCTTTGTGTTAAGCATCTTACTACTCTGATTATAATATGACCCATCCATAATAACACTAAACTCAAGCAGGAATGCAAAAAAATCTTTCAAACTACAAGAAGCAAAATTTGTAAAATTATCCATCCAATCCCTGGGGTATGAGCATCAGAGTACTATTAACAGGAATCCTGCCCTGACCTCACTCCTCCTTCCCATCCCGCCTTTCAGCTTCCCTTACAAAAGCTACTCATTCTGACCAATAAACATATTATTAATTCAACCAAGTACGATCTGCGAGTCGAAAGATAATTTCCTGATAATAAATGGATCACAGATCTGTCATGTTTTAGGAGAAATAATTCATAAAAATTGCTCAATACTGTATTGTTAAAAACATGTACCCAGGCAGCATATGTGTTTAAAACATTGTTTGATCCCATGATTATGTGAATTACATAAAAAAGGAAAATGTTCATATTGCTAATGTGTGACTTTTTTGTATTAAATGACAGAACAACAAAACAAACATTTCAGAAGTGAACTATATAAAAGATAAAGAAAACAAAGTCATTGGGTGAAGCTGATTACCAGCACATGGCTCTATCCATCTGCAGAACACTGACAAGAAGAATCACTATGGATAACTGGATCCTTCAGTCTGAGTGCAGTTACCCAGATATTAGCATGAGTATAACTTATCACTATAGATAACTGGGTGCCTCAGTCTGGGTGCAGTCACCCTGATATTAGTCTGAGTATAACTTATCAGTATGGATAACTGGATCCTTCAGTCTGGGTATAACTTATCACTATGGATAACTGGGTGCCTCAGTCTGGGTGCAGTCACCCTGATATCAGTCTGAGTATAACTTATCACTATAGATAACTGGGTGCCTCAGTCTGAGTGCAGTCACCCTGATATCAGTCTGAGTATAACTTATCAATATGGATAACTGGGTCCTTCAGTCTGAGTGCAGTCACCCTGTTATCAGTCTGAGTATAACTTATCACTGTGGATAACTGGGTCCTTCAGTCTGAGTGCAGTCACCCTGCTTATCACTATGGATAACTGGGTTCCTAAGTCTGGGTGCAGTCACCCTGATATCAGTCTGAGTATAACTTATCAATATGGATAACTGGGTCCTTCAGTCTGAGTGCAGTCACCCTGATATCAGTCTGAGTATAACTTATCACTGTGAATAACTGGGTCCTTCAGTGTGAGTGTAGTCACCCTGATATCAGTCTGAGTATAACTTATCAATATGGATAACTGGGTCCTTCAGTCTGAGTGCAGTCACCCTGATATTAGTATGAGTATAACTTATCACTGTGGATAACTGGGTCCTTCAGTGTGAGTGTAGTCACCCTGATATCAGTCTGAGTATAACTTATCAATATGGATAACTGGGTCCTTCAGTCTGAGTGCAGTCACCCTGATATTAGTATGAGTATAACTTATCACTATGGATAACTGGGTCCTTCAGTCTGAGTGCAGTCACCCTGCTTATCACTATGGATAACTGGGTGCCTCAGTCTGGGTGCAGTCACCCTGATATCAGTCTGAGTATAACTTATCAATATGGATAACTGGGTCCTTCAGTCTGAGTGCAGTCACCCTGCTTATCACTATGGATAACTGGGTGCCTCAGTCTGGGTGCAGTCACCCTGATATCAGTCTGAGTATAACTTATCAATATGGATAACTGGATCCTTCAGTCTGAGCGCAGTTACCCAGATATTAACATGAGTATAACTTATCACTATGGATAACTGGGTCCTTCAGTGTGAGTGTAGTCACTCTGATATCAGTCTGAGTATAATTTAGCACTATGGATAGATGGACCCTTCAGTCTGAGTGCAGTCAACCTGCTATCTGTCTGAGTATAACTTATCAATATGGATAACTGGGTCCTTCAGTCTGAGTGCGGTCAACCTGCTATCTGTCTGAGTATAACTTATCAATATGGATAACTGGGTCCTTCAGTCTGAGTGCAGTCACCCTGCTTATCACTATGGATAACTGGGTGCCTCAGTCTGGGTGCAGTCACCCTGATATCAGTCTGAGTATAACTTATCACTATGGATAACTGGGTCCTTCAGTCTGAGTGCAGTCACCCTGCTTATCACTATGGATAACTGGGTGCCTCAGTCTGGGTGCAGTCACCCTGATATCAGTCTGAGTATAACTTATCAATATGGATAACTGGATCTTTCAGTCTGAGCGCAGTTACCCAGATATTAGCATGAGTATAACTTATCACTATGGATAACTGGGTCCTTCAGTGTGAGTGTAGTCACTCTGATATCAGTCTGAGTATAATTTAGCACTATGGATAGATGGACCCTTCAGTCTGAGTGCAGTCAACCTGCTATCTGTCTGAGTATAACTTATCAATATGGATAACTGGGTCCTTCAGTCTGAGTGCGGTCAACCTGCTATCTGTCTGAGTATAACTTATCAATATGGATAACTGGGTCCTTCAGTCTGAGTGCAGTCAACCTGCTATCTGTCTGAGTATAACTTATCAATATGGATAACTGGGTCCTTCAGTCTGAGTGCAGTCACCCTGCTATCAGTGTGAGTATAACTTACCACTATGGATAACTGTGTCATTCGGTCTAAGTGCAGTCACCCTGCTATCAGTCTGAGTATAACTTATCACTATGGATAACTGGGTTCTTCAGTCTGAGTGTGGTCACCCTGCTTATCACTATGGATAACTGGGTTCCTAAGTCTGGGTGCAGTCACCCTGATATCAGTATGAGTATAACTTATAACTATGGATAACTGGGTCCTTCAGTCTGAGTGCAGTCACCCTGATATCAGTCTGAGTATAACTTACCACTATGGATAACTGGGTCCTTCAGTCTGAGTGCAGTCACCCTGATATTAGTATGAGTATAACTTATTACTGTGGATAACTGGGTTCTTCAGTCTGAGTGCAGTCACCCTGCTTATCACTATGGATAACTGGGTTCCTAAGTCTGGGTGCAGTCACCCTGATATTAGTATGAGTATAACTTATCACTGTGGATAACTGGGTCCTTCAGTGTGAGTGTAGTCACCCTGCTATCAGTGTGAGTATAACTTACCACTATGGATAACTGGGTTCCTAAGTCTGGGTGCAGTCACCCTGATATTAGTATGAGTATAACTTATCACTGTGGATAACTGGGTCCTTCAGTGTGAGTGTAGTCACCCTGCTATCAGTGTGAGTATAACTTACCACTATGGATAACTGGGTTCCTAAGTCTTGGTGCAGTCACCCTGATATTAGTATGAGTATAACTTATCACTGTGGATAACTGGGTCCTTCAGTGTGAGTGTAGTCACCCTGATATTAGTCTGAGTATAACTTATCACTGTGGATAACTGGGTCCTTCAGTGTGAGTGCAGTCACCCTGCTATCAGTCTGAGTATAACTTATCAATATGGATAACTGGGTCCTTCAGTCTGAGTGCAGTCACCCTGATATTAGTATGAGTATAACTTATCACTATGGATAACTGGGTCCTTCAGTGTGAGTGTAGTCACCCTGCTATCAGTGTGAGTATAACTTATCACTATGGATAACTGGGTCCTTCAGTCTTAGTGCAGTCACCCTGTTATCAGTCTGAGTATAACTTATCACTATGGATAACTGGGTTTTTCTACCTTATCTAGTATCAGTATTCATGTCTCACTATTATAGCTGAATGTATTTCTTTTTTATGCACCATCACGTTTCTTTACTTTGTTCATTATGGGCCCTTTTACAGTGTTCTCAACATTCTCCTTGTTTCATCAAGATGTTCATTGTCAAGCATCTTAGTTACAGATTTATTGTCATAAAAACAAGTAAATAGCACTGCAAAGTAATAAACAAACAAACAAACTAACAAACAAATAAATATAAAGAAAATGACAGACAGCATATAACAATCAGGCCTTAATATATCCTGGTAATTTAGGTCAGAGATCTTCAAGAAATTGCACAAGGCTCAGGAAAAAACAGCATATATAGAAAATATGTGAAACAATTGTAACGGTTAAAAGAAATATTATAAACAAAGATACAATAAATATTTCAAATATAAGATGCATCATATATGTTACCTACCTCAGTAAGAGTAAGCAAGCTGCTTTGATTTTGAATCTGATACTTTATTTCCCTCCGGTTTGAATTCTGACTTGAATTTGTAAACTCTTGGATGATCTTGCTCCTTGCTATTGCCCTGATGTTTATTTTTAGAGTTTCTTCTGCATATAGCTGTAGTTGTGTTTAATTTAATAATTTTACTCATTCTTTTGTTTTTACTTCTGTGCAATCTGTTGCTTTCATTTATTTTGTATCCCACAGCCCTCCTCATCTCTTTGGTGAGCTACAAAGCCTTTCTCCATTCTTCTTACAGCTGGTGTAACTGACCATCATTTCCTAAAGAACACCTATCTTCTTCTTTCATTTATTTTGCTTTGCTATTTCCCCATAACATTAGTCTGCATGCCTGCATTTTCCACTTACCAGCTCAGCCAGTGATATGATCTCAATGTCACTTTTGTTTGTTATCCTTTTTTTCCTCTTGTCAAGCAAAATTATTATTTTAGGGTGGAGTTTGGAGCCCACTAGTAATCTTAACACATTGAAGCCTTCTTCAACATTATATTAATGTATTTGGAGTTCTGTTCTACTGCTTCAGCTGCTACCATCTAGTGACATTTTTTAGAAGACATTCAAGCTCAACCTAGACAATAGGATGGGAAACCATAAATTCACGCGGGGGTAACATCTATGTTCCTCATAGACAGGGGCATTTGATGCTGAACATAGACTCACTCTGCAAATAACGACTGTCTAACCAAGATCAATTAGGGAACACAGGCATAACACAGCTAGCCTTATAAAGGCCCTAGAGGTCTACTTTTAAAGCCTGACTCCCAGATGACCAACTTTCAAAATCCCAAGATGAAAATCATGAAAGTACAAAAACCCAAAAGTCAATGCTTTACTAGGGTAAGTAAATACATGGCCAACTGTAAATGAAACACATGCTGACATAAGTAAAATCTACCTAGGTGGGTGCCCCCCACACCCCCAATGAGGGGTTCTGCACCTCCCACCCCCTAAATAAATATATAAACTCTGGGATTGCACTGTAATGGAGAACAGGGCATGTTGGCCAAGTGTTTACTTACCATACGACTTTCAGGTTTCTGCACTTTCATGATTTTCATCTCAAGATTTTGAAAGTCGGTCATCTGGGAGTCGGGCTTTAGAAGTAGACCCAGGCCCTAGATTAATTTGCTTAGTAACCTCCTATGAACCTATGAAGCCATATCCTTTCCCAAAATGATGGCCAGGTGCCTGATTAGTTGAAAGGAGACAGTATGAAAGTTCTCCTGAAGTTGAAAACAAACAGTATGAAAGTTCTCCGGGAGTTCTGTCAGTTTTCCCTATAAAAGGAGGAAAAGTTTAGTCACCTTTCAGCAAAAACTCAAATCATCAATAATGAAGGAACTATCAAGGTTCTGTTAACTTTTTGTATTTACATGCACAGACAAACATTTTAGTGTAGAACAGTTAAATAACATAGAAGACTTTATGTCTGAATTAAACTTATGTTCATAAGGAAAGGGACAATTTACCTAAACTATGAAAACCAACAGATCCAGTCAGATAGATGAGGGAGGGCAAACTGAAATGGCTATTGTGATTCCAACATGAGACAAACACTCTAATGAACATTTTATCACTGAACAAAAGGAATCAAAATGAGTAGCATACTCTTAGGAAAATGGTGACATGCAAGCAAAAAACATACAATAGTATGTATTTGGGCCAAAAACTGGAACTGGATGCCTGGACAACTCTCTGTGTAATCATAGTGCACATGATCTTTTACATTAAGAATGTGATGGCTCCATAGCTCTAAAACCTGTTGATCTTGGAAGACATTCAGGTGAGGTACACTGGGACTCTAAAAGAGAACTAGAAAGTTAAGGGAAAACTTCCCAGACTAAAAAAAAATAAAAAAAATTCTGGATAGATAATTCCAAAGTTCAGGAAGGCAGTCTTAACAATGTGAGTACAGAACATGAAAGCTGGGATAGTGATTTTCTGTTTATCCATCCTATACTGGCTGACAGATTTTAAGGTACATGTACTTTCCAAATGCTGCAAAGCATCCAGACCCATACACATAAGAATATTCCAAAGTTAACAGTAGCCCCCTCTCAGAAATAAAATGTTGGTTGTAGAATATTTTCCATGGTGTTGGAATTTTGGGAACAACAGACCAACTCATCCAAAATTTACTAGGATTGTTCTTCAGTACTTCAGGTGTGAGCTTTTGCAAACCTGATGTTGTAGCTATGAGAAAACAAAGTACGTCTCTCATCATATATATTTCTTTTGGCGATCCTTTTAGACTGCACAACATTCTACAAGGACATTTTCAGTGCATAATGTTAACAGTCTATGCTCCTAAAACATCTTACTTAAATATTGGAGAATTCAGCTGTCCCAAGCCAAACTATGGCAGGAGATACATATTTTGGTAAATAAACCCACATGGATCTGTATACAACAGAAAAAGACCCTTCATTGTAGCTAAAGATTAATATCCTGAAGCTATAATATTGAAAGACCAAAACTCTGAAGTCCGCAATGTCTAGAAATTTCAGATATCGAATCACCCTACTAGTATGAACCCAGTAACAAGGGCTAAAATGGGTTCTGCAAGAGTGTGGACCCAGGAACAAATGCATACATGGGTCCTGCAGGAAGGCAAGTCTGGGAGTTCAGTATTGTAGACTTCAGTGATTTGTATTTTATGTGGATTGCTATAGGTGGATAGGTGCTTTGCATACTCATGCTACTATTTAGGTCTTCCATCCTTCATACCAGCTAGGTATTAACTCTTACATTACTAGGTGAATAGCTAATTGGCTCCCCAACAGAACATATACTGTCAAAGTTGGTGACTCCATCTCTACCAGTAGACCTGTCACCAGTGGCATATTGCAAGGATCTGTAATGGGCCTTTACTATTTGGAATCTCTTTCTCGGAGGTCTAGGCTAAAGTAGATGGCCTTTGGCTTACCTAGTTCACTGACAATTTAAACTAGGTGTAATCATCAATTCCCCCAATGATCTTAAAATATTACAGAAGGGGCTAACATAAACAAATGATTGAAGCCAAGGTCACAGTCTAAAATTAAACACAAAAAAGTGCACTATTATCCTATTTGGCAAAGCAGAATTCCCCACTAATTACAATATCCACAGCACTCCTCTAAGTTCAGACCCAGTGGTGCGAGATCTGGGAACACACTTTGACAGCAATGTGAACTTTGACCACCAGGTTTCCACAGTGGTAAGGCAAGCCTTCTATGTTGCGCATCTCATAAGTAAAGACATCACATCCAGGTCTAATGGTGTTATAACCTCACTTTACTTGACCCTAATCAGAACATTAATACATTACAATGCTGCCTTCTGCATGTATCTTACCAGATACCTACAGCAACTTGAGACACTACAGAGGTTCCTCACTAAGAAGATAGAGGGCTTTCAAAACATGACCTACATAGACTGAAAGCCCTATCACTGTACTCTGTATCATATACTCTACTGAGAGACGACTTGTGCCTGGCCTACAGGGCAGCCTCTGACCCCGACCTGCTTCAGTTTAATGTAAAGATCCAATGTAGACTTCTAACTTTTATAACTGTGTACCAATCATTTACATAGAACTTGCCGGTAGCATACTGAGTCTTTTTTTTACACATAATGGATTCCTAGCATTTCTTCAAAAGCATTGCATATGAATATACATTCAAATAAACAATTTGCAAGAAATACATTTGATTAATTCCTTCAGTTGATTATCTTTCATGGTGGGAAATGTTTATCTTCCCCTTCCCTCCACACACACACACACACACACACACACACACACACACACACAGTATGCAGGAGTTGTGCCCCCCGCACCACCTT
This sequence comes from Protopterus annectens, assembly GCF_019279795.1. Lineage (NCBI taxonomy): Eukaryota > Metazoa > Chordata > Ceratodontiformes > Protopteridae > Protopterus > Protopterus annectens. The sequence goes on along the minus strand of NC_056729.1, from coordinate 1,294,857,956 downwards.
TATTATTATAATCAGTGCTTGGGTTACAATACCCAGGGACCAATAAGAAATCACCCTTCACAGTATCCCTTTTTGAAGATTTTTTTTCAGTGAAATGGCCAAAAAATGTATTTCAGATAGTATTGAATCATTTAAGTACTATAAAGTTTTTCATCACATCACCCATCAGTCCAAACTACCTTCTCCCATTCCTGGACAGAGGTATGGTACTCCTTAATTGTATTCTTTCAAACCTTGGATGTGCACTCATTAGACAGGACTTAAAATTCCACACATCCTCAGCTGATTATATTACTTAGCTAGGTCAGTTCTTCTATGTAAAACTGCTGTTATATTTCCAGACAGTTGGGTGCTACCATGTAGTGTTAGTTTCCTGATCATCTTGGACATAGGATCATAGGACTTTACTAGGCTATTGGCCCTGAGGCCCTTATAAGCCCAGCCAAGAGTTTAGCCCATGCATAGACAAATCAGCACCCAATGCCCCTGTCCACCAGGGACACAAGTGGAATCCCAGGGATGTATTTTCTATTTCCCATTCAGTTATCCAGGTTGTGCTTAAAAAGGGGTAAAGAGGCACTCTGCTTGATGTGGTGAGGGAGTCCCACCAACAAGTCCTACTGATGTCACAGACCAGGTTGAGACCACGTGTGTGGGTTACTCGAGTGGAGCTTGACTTGCGGATATGCAGCAGTCCCATCAAGGCAGGGTCCGAGATCCCCTTGTATGCCAGACAGAGGTTACCCCTAAGGAGTCTGTATGAAACAGAGTAGAGGGATAGGGCTTTTAGCTTGTCTGTGTATGGTAGATTTTTGAGTTCCTGGATTCTCCAGGTGAGGAACCTCTGTGGTCTCTCCAGCTGCTGCATGTGCTTTGCAAGGTAAATGCCATATGGGATGTTGTACTCAATAATGGGTCTTATAAGGGAAGAATACTGGGATGTTATGACCTCCTTGTCCCTGGATGAGATACCTTTACATATGAAGTGGGCCATGTAGAAAGCTTTCCATACAATGGAAGCAACATGGTGGCCGAAAGTCAGGTTGCTATCAATCTGGGTACCCAAATCCCTCACAACTGACTTCATGCTTAGGACATTGCTAATAATGTGATAATTTGTGGAGACATCACTTTTCCCAAAGGGGATGATAATGCATTTTTTTTATTCAGCTTGAGGCCATGTTTCTGGCACCAGTCATTTGTTTGGGTGAGACCCTCTTGGAGGATGTCCATGTCACTAGGGGAATTGATAACAGCTCCCAGCTTGTAGTCATCTGCAAACTTGGTCAGCCATAGCCCACTGGTTTTGGCCTGCACCTCAGAAAAGTATATCCCAAATAACAGAGGCCCCAAGACCAAACTCTGGGGTACGCCACTCGATACGGGTCTACTGCTTGAGGTGGCTTCCCTTATTTTGACTAGGTGGGTTCTGTCAGTGAGCCAGTTAGTGACCCATCTGGTAACATAGGTTCATAGGTTCATAGGTTGGTAACAGGCTATTGGCCCTAAGGCCTATGCAAGCCTAGCCATAAAAATTCCCTGGAAATTTTTTCCGCAAAATATTTACTTCTTAAAACATACGGATTGATGCCTAGTTGAGAGAGTTTATCTATTATGCCAGAGTGGGGAATAGAATCGAAGGCTTTGGCCAGCTCAAGGTAGGTGCTGTGCATTGTGTTCCCCTCATCCATGGCTTTGGTGACTGTCTTAAAAATGTCAACCAAATTTAACAGACATGACCTCCCCTTGATGAAGTCATATTTTGTGGGATTGAGTGTTTGGAGGTTGCCAATGCTCTTGTTAATGAGGTCCATGACAATCCATTACATGGCTATGCAGATCAGGCTAGTTAGGCTGATGGGTCTATAATTTCCTGGATCAGTGGACGCTCCACCTTTGTGTAAGGGGATGACAGTGGCTGTCCTCCACTCAGCTGGGACAAAGCCAGAACTCATGTGATTCTGCACATTACTTCCTAAGGGAGGCTTGTCATGTACTCTGTTAAGATAGCAAGTTTTTTACATAGTTCATGCTCTGCAATCTACAGTACTGAATCTCCTAGAATTGTGACAAACATTCTGCACTATAATATCAAGTTATTTATTAACTTATATTATTTGTCCATTGTTTATGACAATTTCATGAAATACATGGATATCATGGCATTTTCTAAACTCGAAAGAAAAAAAATAACTTCTGACTATTCTTTTATTGAGAAAATGTTGAAGAACTATAAAAGCAACCCATTTATGTATGGAAACAATTGCAGCGTTATGCTATAATTAGACTGCTTTAAAAATCATATTTATTATTAATATATCTTCACAACATTGATACATCTTGCTTCTTTTAAGCACTTTTTGCAAGTATTTCTTTGTAAGGAGATGCATTTCTATTGATTTGACAAGAACCTGTGCAGTGTTTCTTCACATTGTGCATTCCACAGCAGACATACTTTAAGCCCTTTTATTCTTCATGTTATTTTAAGCTACTTAATTTATCTGTTCACTGCTATTGAATAATATTCTGAATTCTGTGCTACTAACAAGAATGTTTTATTCCTTTACCTTAAATTATAAATGCCTAATTTTCATATTGCTGAATGTGTTGAGCTACCAGTTAAACAACTCATACATATCCGTATGCTAAATAAACACAACCCTTTCTAACTGCATTGGGTTTAATGATATTAGACACAGATACTGTAAAAGCTTGACAGTTGCTTTTTGTGTTATCTACTAGCTGCACCTCTTTGACAGACCAGCATATCATAGTTGGTATCAAAGCAATCAAGTATTGTCTAGAGCATCTTGAACCAGAGAATTATACATATCTGAATTCACTTGCTTTTTACTAAATTTACTACACGAGTATAGAAATGAACTTGATTTATTACTGCGGGAAATGCGCATACAGCTTAAAAGCAGGCCTACATTTGTCCATGCTTATTCTGATGTATTTATGGGATACCTAGAACGTAAGTTAATCTTTTATACAAATGTGAACACATATAATATACATAGATATGTGGAAGAGATGTCTTGATGGCTGTTGGTTGCTCTGGCAGGGGAATGAAAACGCGATGAATAGCCTTGTGAAAAATTTGAATTGTAATAAATGGGAAATCAGATTTAACTTGAAATTGTATTTGCACAAGGTGGATTTTTTGGCATGACACTGTAATGAACCATTAAGATGGAATGGTATGACGCTAAATATCTAGGAAGGCTTTCACTACTCCATTTGGGCTAATACAAATAAAAATAGGTATTAGGGATAGATTCCAAAAGTATTTGGTTAAGTAACACAACCTTTCACTAAAAATACCATGCTCTCATCTGTGACGGTTATCATTCAAGATGTGTAATTGACAATCTTTCAATATCACAATACATTTGAATTCAAAATATATATATATGCAGACCTAACAAAGATTTAGCCAATAAAAGAGAATATTTAGATATGAGATTAAAAAAAGGAGGGGATGCAGTGACAAAACCATATAAAGGGATAGCAACAATGCAGTGGGACTTAATAGATGTGAATTCCTGGAATATAAAGCAATTTCAAATGTGTGGAACATCAAACCAGGCTCAAGATGGTAACTTAAGGTTAAGCAGGTTATAACTGAGTATTGATTTTTATTAAAGAATGATGCTTTTTAGGGAGATAACATATCAGAGAACTGTAGACCTAGTTTCTGTTAAAGAAAAACAATAAAACAGAACTTGAAATTACAAAAGAATCCTTTTCCACATATTTTACTGGCATCAAAACCTATGGGATTCTAACCTAAATGTGTTCATTGTAATGAGGTTTTAAGAACCAAACAGTTTATTCTAGCAATGTGGCCAGAACATGTAAAATTAGAGAGTTAATGACCTGCCACCTAGAGTAGCCAATTTACACTGTGAGTCTTACAGTTCCTTTTATACAGGACATAAATCATTTTATGTTAAAAAAACAATGTGAAATGTAAACAAGAATGCAGCCCTTTATGCAAATAAACAGTAGAACACAAGTAGTGTTGTTCCTGCATTCATAGGTGTAAACATGCTATGAAAAGATAATTTACACATAGCACAGTGACACCAATTGTGTTTGGATTATAAACCTAGCAGCACTGTATGAACCAGGTCTAAATGAAATACTTTAATAATTTTACATAATTATTCACAGTGGGATTGGATGTATTTTTGTGATTTGGTTTGCATGGCTCCTTCTATGAAATTTTGTCAATGCTACTCCAACTGTAGCTACTAGATGACATCATGGATCTTTCTTTGTGATACTATAATGAAATTCTTGATTACACAAGAGGTACAAAAATAAAAAAAAAACATACACACAGACACCACACACACACACACACACACACACACACACACACACACACACACACACACACACACACACACACACACACACACACACACATATATATATATATATATATATATATATATATATATATATATATATATACATGGATCCCTATCACATGGTCGACAAGCCATTTGATCGACTTTCATTTGGTCGACAGTTCATTTGGTTGACAAGCAGTTTTATGTGGGGGGCTGTGCCCCCCACACCCCCCCAACTATATATATCAACTCCAGGGTCGCACAACATTGGGAAGGGGGGCAAATCTGCCTGTTGACCAAATGAATTGCAGACCAAATGAAAGTCGATCAAATGGCTTGTCGACCATCTCAGGTAGACCCATATACATACATATATATATATATATATATATATATATATATATATATATATATGTATATCTTATGAACATAAATATAACATTCCCTTATTGGAAAGCATTCTCTCCTACCTCTCCCACAACATCCATTATTAAATCCTCCTCCTTGGGGACGTTAGCATAAATTGGGAAACATTCACCAGTCCTAACTCAGCATACCATATAAATCTATATGGCTTTTCACAACTTATCTCCCAGGCTACTCATACCAATAACACTCATTCTACCAGTACACTCATTGACTGGATTCTTGTCTCAAATCCTTCTAAATACCATAGTCCTGAAAATTCTCTGACTCCCTGAGGGATCACTCTCCAATAAAGGTGTTTAGACATACCTCCCTCTTATCTAAACCACATGGAAACATAACCTGTCATAAATTATCCAAATTCAACCCAGAAACATTTAATAATCTCTTACTCAGAATAAACTGGAACTTCCTCACCCAGCTCCCACTTGATGAAGCAGTTCAAACTTTTAACTCAACCTTCCTAAATATCTTAGTTTCATAGTTTCATAGTTTAGTACTAGGCTATCTGCCCTGGGACATTTGTAAGCCTAGACATAGTGATGTGGCTTTTGCCACCCCATGAAATGGTACATAAATGTACAGAATAAATTTAGAATACTGTGCCTCTGTCTAGTAGTGACACAATGAAGGTCCCCTTATATAATTGAATTAGTTTACTGTGCCCCTGTCTAGCAGTGACACAGATGTGACCCCTGGGGTAAACTTACGATCTCCCATCCACTCATCAAGATTTCTCTTGAAGAGAGTCAGTGAGGGGCTCTCCCTAATATGAACTGGGATCTTGTTCCAAAGCATGGGAAGCCTCTGGGTTATGACTCTATCCCTCCAGCATGTCCTATTCATACTTGTGCCGAGGTTTAAGTCTTTAGCTCTCGTGGTCCTGATGGATTTGGATTTTTTGAGATGGAGCATGTCCATCAGATCCTGATTGGACATGGCCTTGTACGTCAGGCAGAGATCACCTCTGAGCAGGTGGTATGCTACTGAATAGAGCTGAAGTTTCTTTAGTCTGGCAGAATAAGACATATGTTGGAGACCCTTGATCCTCTTGGTGAGGTACTTTTGTGGTCTCTCCAGCTGTTGCAAATGCCGGGTGAGGTACATACCAAATGGGGCATTGTACTCAATCATGGGTCTGATGAGGGAGGAGTATAGGGTACAATGACATCCTTGGATCTGGATGTGAATTCCTTCATGATGAGGTGTGCAAGGTAGAATGTTTTTCTAACCACTTTGGCAACGTGGGTGTCAAATGAGAGGTCACTGTCGACTTGGGTCCCTAGGTCTCTGATTACTTTTTCCATACTCAGTGGGTTTCTGTCTATGTGATAATTTGTGGGTACTTTGTTTTTCCCAAAGGGATGACTATACATTTTTTGGCATTTAGTTTAAGGCCGTGACTCCGGCACCAGTTGTCCGTTTCTGTGAGGCCTTTTTGTAGGATGTATGTGTCCACTGGTGTATCGACTATGGCACCTAGTTTGCAGTCATCTGTGAACTTTGTCAGTCACAGCCCTCCCATGTTTGCTTTAACATCTGAGAAATAAATGCCAAACAAGAGGGGTCCCAGGACAGATCCCTGTGGGACACCACTTGTGACTGGCTTTGAGTCTGACATTGCTCCAGTGATTTTAACTTTATGGGTTCTGTCCTTTAGCCAGTTTGCAACCCATCTAGTGACATAAGGGTTTACGTTTAAGCTGTTGAGCTTATCTATGATGCCTGAGTGGGGTATTGTGTCGAAGGCCTTAGCCAAGTCCAGGTAGGCTGTATGGACTGTTTTGCCCTCATCAATGGCTCTAGTGACTGTTTCGAAAAAGTCAACCAGGTTCAAAAGGCAGGATCTGCCCTTTACAAAGCCAAACTGGTTCATAGGTTCATAGGTTCATACTAGGCTATCTGGCCAAGGGCATTTATAAGCCTAGCTCATAGTTATGTGGCTTTCGCCACCCCTTTAGTTTGAATAAAAACTATGCCTATCATTTTGCTGTGCCTCTGTCAAGCACTGACACTGAAGTAATCCTTGGGGTATATCTGCGATCTCCCATCCATTGGTCAAGATTCCTCTTGAACAAGGCCAGAGAGGTGCTCTGCCTCACATGTACCGGGATTTTGTTCCACAGCATAGGGAGTCTCTGGGTGATGAATCTGTCCCTCCAGCACGTTCTATTTATAACCGTGTCAAGGTTTAAGTCTCCCGCCCTTGTGGTTCTGAGGGATCTAGATTTTTTGAGGTGAAGCATATTCATCAAATCTGGGTTTGACATGGCCTTATATGTCAGGCACAGGTCACCTGTGAGCAAGCGGTATGACACTGAATAGAGCTGGAGTTCTTTCAGTCGGGCAGCATAACACATATTTTTGAGACCCTTTATCCTTTTGGTGAGGGACTTTTGGGGCCTTTCAAGCTGCAGCAGGTGTCTGGTCAGATACATTCCGAACGGGGCATTGTACTCAATCATAGGTCTAATGAGTGATGAGTACAGGGGGACGATGACCTCCCTTGATCTAGATGTGAATCCCTTCATGATCAGGTGGGCGATATAGAAGGTTTTCCTAACTACTTTAGCAACATAAGTGTCAAACGAAAGGCTACTGTCAACCTGGGTCCCCAGATCCCTGATGAATTTTTCTGTGCTCAGTGGATTGCCACCTATATGGTAGCTAGGGGTAACCTTGTTTTTCCCGAAGGGTATGACTATGCATTTTTTGGCGTTTAACTTCAGGCCATGGCTCTGGCACCAGTTATCCGTTTCTGTGAGGCCCTTCTGGAGGATATCTGTGTCAGATGTGTTTTCGACTATGGCTTCAGTTTGCAGTCATCTGCAAACTTTGTCAGCCATAACCCTCCTGTGTTTGCTTGTACCTCAGAAAAGTAGATGCCAAACAAGAGTGGACCCAGGACTGAGCCCTGTGGGACACCACTTGTGACAGGCTTTGAGTCTGACATGGCTCCAGCAACTCTGACCCTGTGGGTTCTGTCACTTAGCCAGTTTGCAACCCATCTTGTGATGTATGGGTTTACATTCAAGCTGATGAGTTTTTCGATGATACCTGAGTGGGGTATTGTGCTGAAGGCCTTTGCCAGGTCGAGGTAGGCTGTATGGACTGCCTTTGCCTCATCAATGGCCTTGGTGACTGTCTCGAAAAAGTCAACCAAGTTTAAGAGGCAGGATCTGCCTTTGACAAAGCCAAACTGGGTTGGATCCAAAGTCTGCAAGTTCCCTATGTCTTTATTTATGAGTTCCATTATGATCCTCTCCATGGCTTTGCAGATAAGGCTTGTCAAGCTAATGGGGCGGTAATTTCCAGGGTCTGTGGAGGCACCGCCCTTATGAAGTGGGACCACAGTCACCGTGCGCCACTCCTTGGGTACGTATCCTGAGGTGAGGCTAAGATTAAACAGCTGTCCTAACTGTGGGTTTAATTCCTCGTTGAGTTCGTGAAGCACACAGCCGGGGACACCATCCGGTCCCATGGATGCTGTTTTTTGCCTTAGTGAGGGCAGTTCTCACCTGGGCGTTGGAGATGTTTGGGGGGCTACAATCCTCTGGAATAGATATCTCCCCTTTTGGGGGGGAGGGGGAGAGAAGTTTGCACTGAACCTGTCAGCCAGTATGTTGGCAATGTGTGTAGGTTCAGTAATTTTCACATCATTTTGAACTAATTCTGAGCATATCTGGGAGTTTCCTCCTAGGTTTCTAACATAGCTAAAGAAGGCCTTATGATTGTCTTTAGAGTCCTTGGTGATTTTTCTCTCAAAATTTGCCTTGAATGATTTTATGAGAGCTCTTAGTTTTTTACTTATAATGATCAAATGTGTCTTACCTTTCAAGGATTTTGCTCTATCTTGTAGTAGCTTCCTCCTTTTGTTGTAGAGCTTGTTTATGGCTGGGGTCCACCAGACTGGACGCTTGCCTTTGGTACAGAGAGTCTTAGTTTTGTTTGGGATTGCCTGATCCATGCAGTCCTGTAGGTGCTGGTAGAAGGCATTTGTAAGTGATTCAGCGGTTTGAGTAATGTTTACCACTGGCTCAGGGCCTTAAAGGAGACCACACTAGTTTTAGAAGTGTGAAATCGGCTTTGAGAAGTTTTTCACTGTGGTCTTTTTGTTTCAGGTGGGGGCGGATGAGGACCTCCAGCTAGATTAGTTTATGATCTGATCTCACCAGTGAGGGGTATACTTCGGTGTTGAACATTTTGATCCCATGTTCGTGATGATGAGATCAAGTATGTTTTCTCCTCTTGTGGGGATGGTGACTAGTTGTTCCATGGCATTTGAGTTTATGAACTCCAGGAATCTTTGGGTTAGAGTGTTCGGGCTTGAGTAGTGTTCCCAGTCTATATTAGGGTAGTTGAAGTCACCTAGTATGATGGTGTTTGGAGATACATTTATCCTCCAATGTTTTCAGGAAGGCCATGTGAGGTTCCTGAGTTTGAGAGGGTGGCCTGTAACATGCTACAAATTGCAGAGCAGTCTTGCCTATGGTTAATTGCACCTGGATGGTCTCCGATGCATCGTGCGTTGCCACTAACCTTGTGGTGTGGGTGTCCTTTATGAATATGGACACCCCCCCTCCTTTCTTGGTGTTGTCCGGATTTTGGGGCCGGAATGCATGATATGAGGTGAAACCTGTTAGTGCTGGGGTGCTCTCAGGAGCCTTGAACCAGGTTTCTGTCACAGCACAGACATCGATGTTCTCCATATTGAGAAGGGCCTCGAGTGCGTGCATCTTGAGATTGAGACTTCTGGCATTGAGCAGCATTACCCTTAGTTTTTTTTCCTTTTTGGTGTTCTAGGGCAGTAGGTTTAGAATTTGAGCCTTGCCTAAAAAAGGCACTATGGGGGTGGCAAGAGCCTTTGCCAATATCCGGAAGCCCAGGGGTGACAGGTGCAAGCCATCCCTTGCGAAGCAGCGTGGCTTGTCCAGCATGTCATCCCAGGCAGACAGACATTGGATCCCCTTTGAATGACACCAGAATTTAAGCCAATTATTAAAGCTGATCATCTTATCACTGTATTGTGGCATCATTCTAGGTGAAGGTAGGATACTGCTCAAGGTGGGGTGGGGTCAAGTGTCTGTAGGTCCCCTATGTCTCTGTTTATGAGTTTCATAATGATTCTTTCCATAGCTTTGCAGACCAGGCTGGTTAAGCTTATGGGGCAGTAGTTCCCAGGGTCTGTAGAGGTACCCCCGTTGTGGAGTGGGACCACTGTTGCTGTACGCCAGTGTTCAGGTACATATCCTGTAGTAAGGCTAAGGTTAAATAGCATTTTTATGTGCGAGTTTAGCTCCTCTTGGAGTTCACGTAGCACGCAACCCGGGATACCATCAGGTCCCATTGATACTGTGTTTTAGCTTTGTTGAGGGCGGTTCTCACTTGGACATCTGAGATGACAGGGAGATTACATTCAGCTGGGATAAGTATTTCTTCTTTTGGGGGTGAGGGAGGGGAGAAATTTGCACTGAACCTGTCAGCCAGAATGTTGGCAATATCTGTGGGTTCAGTGTATTTTTTATTGTTGTGAAGGGCAAATCTGCCTGTTGACCAAATGGTGCCGACCCAGTGAAAATGATCAAATGAAGCATCCAACTCATCTCAGGTAGACCATATACATACATATATATATATATATATATATATATATATATATATATATATATATGTATATCTTATGAGACATAAAACAACATTCCCTTGTTAGGCATTCTCTCCTACCTCTCCCTAGCATCCATTATTAAATCCTCCTCCTTGGGGGCGTTAGCATAAATTAGGAAACATTCACCCAGTCCTAACTCAGCATGCCATATAAATCTATATGAGCACTGCAACTTATCATATTTCCTCATACCAATAACACTCATTCTACCAGTACACTCATTGACTGGATTCTTGTCTCAAATCCTTCTAAATACCATAGTCCTGAAAATTCTCTGACTCTGAGGGATCACTCTCAATAAAGGTGTTTTAGACATACCTCCCTCTTATCTAAACCACATGGATACACCTTGCAATATAAATTATCCATTCAACCCAGAAATGTTTAATAATCTCTTACTCCAGAATAAACTGGAACTTCGTCACCCAGCTCCCACTTGATGGAAGCAGTTCAAACTTTTAACTCAACCTTCCTAAATATCTTAGTTTCATAGTTTCCTTAGTTTTAGTACTAGTCTATCTGCCCTGGGGCATTTTGTAAGCCTAGACATAGTGATGTGGCTTTGCCACCCATGAAATGGTACATAAATGTACAGAACCAAATTTAGAATACTGTGCCTCTGTCTAGTAGTGACACAATGAGAGGTCCCCTTATATAATTGAATGGTTTACATGCCCTGTCTAGCAGTGACTCAGATGTGACCCCTAGGGTAAACTTACGATCTCCCATCCACTCATCAAGATTTCTCCTTGAAGAGAGCCGGGTGAGGGCTCTCCTTGGTCATGAACTGGAGATCTTGTTCCAAAGCATACAGGAAGCCTCTGGGTTAGTGACTCTGTATCCCTTCCAGCATGTCCTATTCATACTTGTGCCGAGGTTTAAGTCTCCTAGCTCTACCGTGGTCACTGTGGTTTGGATTTTTTTTGAGATGGAGCATGGTCCATCAGATCCTGATTGGACATGTGGCCGCTTGTGGCCGATCAGGCAGAGAATCAATACCTCTGAGCAGGTGGTATGCTACTGAATAGAGGCTGAAGTTTCTTTAGTCTGGCAGAATAAGACATATGTTGGAGACCCTTGATCCTCTTGGTGAGGAGTACTTTTGTGGTCTCTCCAGCTGTTGCAATGTCAATGCCGGGGTGAGTACATACCAAATGGGGCATTGTACTCAATCATGGAGTCTGATGAGGAGTATAGGGAGTATTAGTATTACAATGACATCTCATGGATCTGGATGTGAATTCCTTCATGATGAGGTGTGCAAGGTAGAATGTTTTTCTCCTAACCACTTTGGCAACAGCGTGGGTGTCAAATGAGAGGTCACTGTCGACTTGGGTCCCTTAGGGTCTCTGATTACTTTTTCCCGTACTCAGTGGGTTTCTGTCTATGTGATAATTTGTGGGTACTTTGTTTTCCCAAAGGGGATGACTATACATTTTTTGGCATTTAGTTTAAGGGTCCGTGACTCCGTACCAGTTGTCCGTTTCTGTGAGGCCTCTTTTGTAGGATGTATGTGTCCACTGGGTGTACTCGACTATAACACCCTAGTTTGCAGTCATCTGTGAACCTTTTGTCAGTCACAGCCCTCCCATGTTTGCTTTAACATCTGAGAAATAAATGCCCGAACAAAGAGGGGGTCCCAGGACAGATCCCTGTAGGACACCACTTGTGACTGGTGGCTTTGAGGAATCCTGACATTGCTCAGTGATTTTTAACTTTATGGGTTCTGTCCTCTTAGCCAGTTTGCAACCCATCACTAGTGACATAAGCGGTTTCACGTTTAAGCTGCTTGAGCTTATATCTATGATGCCTGAGGTGGGGTATTGTGTGAAGGCCTTAGCCAAGTCCAGGTGAGGCTGTATGGACTTGTTTTGCCCTCATCACTATGGCTCTAGTGACTGTTTAGAAAAAGTCAACTTTAGGTTCCCAAAAGGCAGGATCTGCCTTTACAAAGCCAAACTGGTGGGGTCAAGTAGTCTGTAGTGTCCCCTAATGTCTCTGTTTATGAGTTCCAGCATCGAGTTCTTTTCCATAGCTTTGCAGACCAGCGCTGGTTAAGCTTATGGGGCAGTAGTTCCCAGGGTCTGTAGAAGGTACCCCCTTTGTGGAGTGGGACCACTGTTGCTGTAATGCCGCCAGTGTTCAGGTGCCCACATCCTGTGAAGTAAGGCTAAGGTTAAATAGCATTTTTATGTGCGAGGTTTAGCTCCTCTTGGAGTTCACGAGCACCGCAAACCCAGGATACCGTCAGGTCCCATTGATACTGTGTTTTAGCTTTGTTGAGAGGCGGTTCTCACTTGGGACATATCTGAGATGACAGGGGAGATTAAGACCAGCTGGGATAAGTATTTCTTCTTTTGGGTGAGGGAGGGAGAAATTTGCACTGAACCTGTCAGCCAGAATGTTGGCAATATCTGTGGGTTCAGTGTATTTTTTGTTGTTGTGAACTAACTCTGAACATATCTGAGGGT
>NC_056729.1:1294812530-1294840030 GCF_019279795.1 Protopterus annectens | reverse complement strand
GGTGGCTTCTGTGTGGAGTCTGCATCTCCTCCCTGTGTTTGTGTGGATTTGCTCTGGTGCCCTGCCATTTTACAAAGACGTGTCTGCAGTATTAATCCCTGTGTCTCTGCTGAAAATTGTTTTTGTTCTGTCCGCAGTAAAATTGACAGTCATTTGAATTTCAGACTTCAGGTTTCTGAATGTTTAATTCCTTGCATATTTGATGGTGCAGTGGTAGTATTGTTGCCTCACAGCTATAGGTTTTCTGGTTTGATTCTTGGTTGGGGTGGCTTCTGTGTGGAGTCTGCATCTCCTCCCTGTGTTTGTGTGGATGTGCTCTGGTGCCCTGCCATTTTACAAAGATGTGTCTGCAGTATTAATCCCTGCGTCTCTGCTGAAAATTGTTTTTGTTCTGTCTGCAGTAAAATTGACAGGCATTTGAATTTCAGACTTCAGGTTTCTGAATGTTTAATTCCTTGCATATTTGATGGTGCAGTGGTAGTATTGTTGCCTCACAGCTATAGGTTTTCTGGTTTGATTCTTGGTTGGGGTGGCTTCTGTGTGGAGTCTGCATCTCCTCCCTGTGTTTGTGTGGATTTGCTGTGGTGCCCTGTCATTTTACAAAGACATGTCTGCAGTATTAATCCCTGCATCTCTGCTGAAAATTGTTTTTGTTCTGTCAGCAGTAAAATTGACCGGCATTTGAATTTCAAACTTCATGTTCTTCAGAATACATAGTAGCACAACCTTTTTTTCTAGCAATTTTCTAAGTTTATAAGATGAATATTTTAAATTTGTCCCTATTTTTGGGACTGTATTCCCCCATTATTGGCTTCGTCCAGGTTTTTGTGCTAAGGTTGACACCTATGGCAAGAACTGAATTCACTGAATATGTTTGAGGGCTGTATTCCCTCATTACTGGGTTTGTCCAGGTGTTTTGTACTAAGAGGTTGACAGCTATGGTGAGAACTGAATTCACTAAATGATAGCCATTTACAAAGCAGCTGATGTGGCGTAGTGGTATGTTACTCTGACTGTTTTTTGCTCAGGGACCTTGGCAGTAAAATGTATGGTGGCAACACAACATTTTATTCTAGCAACTTTCCAAGATTATACAAGCAATGTTTAATGTGTCCCTGGTTTTTTGGCTTTTGCCCCCCCCCCAATACATTTTGGCTTTTTCCAGTTTTCTTGAGCTGCGAAGTTGAGATGCAGTTGAGTATTGAGTAGATTTTACAAGGAGCTGAGAGCTGCAGGGGAATAGAAGTTTAGTGCTTTGCCTAGTTAATACTATAACACAACAGGTTGTATACTTGCTTTTGATGCAGAAGGCTGTGGGTTCTACTCCCACAAGGGGTGGATGCTGCCGTACTGAGAATGTTCTCCTTGGTGAAGATACTAACTATGAGCCTGTTATCAGTTTTCCATCCATTTCCTCTTGCAATATTATTACTAGCTTATCATTTTTTAATGTAATATAGGCGATTTATTCCTGAGGGGCAACAGACACTTTATTTTTCGGTGAAACCATGAAATATAAAGGTGATTGCTAGCAGCAACCGCTTCATTAGTTACAGATTTCTTTAATGTGGAATTATTTAGATGTCTTACTTCAGAGATTGTGCATATTTACTGATAATGGACTGTAGAATTGTGCATATTTACTGATAAAGGTGGACTGTAGAATTGTGCATATTTACTGATAATGGTGGACTGTAGAATTGTGCATATTTACTAATAATGGTGGACTGTGGAATTGTGCATATTTACTAATAATGGTGGACTGTAGAATTGTGTATATTTACTAATAATGGTGTACTGTGGAAGCCTGAGTAGACTTTTTTAATGATAAATGTTCTCAACTGGGCAGTTTTGCCATTATGGGTGCATATGGTTTGTTTCATTGCTTACTGGAAAAATGTTCAAAACAAATTTAAAACACCCTCTAACAAGTGTACTTTATTGTACAAGGAATATAATTTTAGTACAATGAGGAAGGTGTATCAAAGAGCACATGTATGTTTCATATGCAAGGGGCCTATGATTTGAAAACAGCCCAAAATTAATCTTTATCTGCCACTGGCAAAATGTATTTTCTTTGAATGTGGGTTTCAATGCTGTTTCAATGAATGTGAGTTTCAAGGGCAGAGAAGTTTTAATGCTAAGTTTTCATTGTGAGACTGCATTGCTTTGTTTAATAGATGACTTAGTGTTTGTGCTGTAAAATACAAAATAAAACTTTCAAATGAAGTCCAACTCATCACAGAAGTAAAGCAGTATGCACATTAGTGTTTATGGTAAATGGAGTGAAATAGCTAAGTAATGGTTCATTGGAATGGCAGCAGAGGCTCCATTCAACCATTATTTTGTCAGGGGGGAAGGGCAGCAAACTCAGACAGGCCCAGCTGAACTATACCTCCCAACAGTCCAGATTTTCAAAGAATGAATAGATTTTTGCTTCTTATTTTTGGTTTGTTCTTCATAAAATTTGTAGTTTTCTGGCAAATCATTTATGAATTAAGTCACTAAATAATAAGTTTCAGAATTCATAGCCTTCAGAAAAATGCATGTTAAAGTAAGAGCTGTTCTATCAACTGTCTCAATTTATACAAGAGCAATTTTTAGTACTGTTTATATGTGCCCCCAATATATTTGGCCTTGTTCAGATTTACTGCATTAACAGGTTGAGAGGTACATGCAAATAAATTGCTTTATAGAATTAAGCATAGCCAACCTCTCAACTGTCCCCAATTTTTGGCTCAAAATGTTGCTCTTCCCCCTAATAATCCCTCCGCAAAATAGCAATTTTGGAAGAAAACATGGAGGGTTTACAATTAAGAAATAACTGTAATAATCAAAGTTATAGATTACTTGAAATGCATGTAGATTCTTTTATTTTGTCAGCTGCTCAAGGTAGCAGTACTAATATTAAAGTGTCCCTTCTTTGACAGGTAGCAGCTGTATTGTGTGTCTATTTTATATTTTTGCATCACATTTTTGGTCCATATTTCATAAAGTTGTGTTTTTTGGCAAGTTAGTGACAAATCATTAAAGACTGAAGTTAGAAAATGACAGACATTTGAGTTTCAGATTTTATACCCTTCAGGAAATTCATACTAATGCAAGACCTATTCTATTATCTTTCTAAGTTTATTAGAGCAATATTTAAAAATTGTCCTTATTTTTGGGCCTTTGTCCCACTTCTGTGTATGGCTTTGTCCAGATTTCTTGCTCTTGAGGTTGAGAGGTATGACAAATGTGTCAGAGCCATCACAGTCAGCCAGAGAGATTTCAAATTGTGACATGCTTGTTGCACCCCACTCCCCCATGTAGTGGCTCTGGATGTGTCCAAGCAAGGCAAGGAGTAGTTGTATCTACCTTGGATGGGGAGGACACACTGCATAAGTACTACAGTGGCTTTTCATCTGTCCTTGATTTTGCAGAATGGTCTGGTTTCTGTCATATTTTTGTACTGTTGATTTATGCTTATTACTCAAAGTGCCTGTTGCTCTGTGTTTAAGTAGCAATGCTTTAATGACCATAAGGTAAGCTTGTCTGAGATCGTAAGATGCAAGTAAGCTTTAATAAGCATACTGTTAAAGAATTGCCAACATTGAAAGCCTTTCTGTTGTTGCCATGCAGAGAATACTTGACTAGATAATTTATAAGCCTTGGGTATTAAAGGACAGGATTCCATTATTTTAAAAAGCTCATTACACTTGTTGGAGACTTCCAGTCATCTCTACAGACTTTACTTGTAAACTAAACAGAATGCCAATCATGTGTGGTCCACAACCTGTACAGTAATCCTTTAAGCAATGTATCTTGAGCTTGTTTCTTGTTTGCTTTTCAATTTTACTTTTATCATGTTTTCCCCATGAAACAAGTTGCCAGGCAGCAGGTCTTTTTTGGATAGGAAACATTTTTACAAGTGGGGGCATCACATAGATTTCTACTTTCAGCATGTTACTTGGTACTTTAATAAAGCTGAATATATTATAATTAGAACTGCAGTGCAAGGAGAAGTGGTTTGAGTTGAGTGCTTCTGGTTTTTCTTATACTTGATTTTGACTGGCATTCCAGTAATGTATTTAAAAAGTAATTTATTTTTTCATGCCTCACAACCTTTTGTTTCCATCTAGATATTAAGTAAGCTGTCATGCAGCCAATGCATTGAAATATTTTTATTCTTCTACACTTATTTTTGTCTTGATTGGACTTTCATAATGATGGTTTGCCACCCAGGGCAGCGTATTTAATTAAAGTTAGTTTTTTGTGGTTTTGTGCATAGCTCCTCCCCTTTCTGGTTGACCACACCCTCCCCTTGACCCCGCCCATTCAGCTGTCTCCTGAAGCCCCCCTGTGAAGTCACCAGCCGCCACTGCTTGGACTTCAGACTTTGCTAGAAGCTACTTGTGGTTAGAAACCTCTTCTGAAATTCATAAACTCAGTGCAAGCTGCATACTTGCATTCTGTGCCCTCTGCTTGGTATATTGTCCAAAAGCTCTTCAATTCAGAGTTGTGGATCATGGCACCGCCATACAGCATACAGAGGAATGTCTTGTTTTCTCAATAGCATATAGGAGTACATAGTGCATGTTGATAAAGACATTCCTACCACCGTGCTGCATTGAAATGGAAGGGGTACCAAGTAGTGCGTACTGAAGTGGCTAAGCTAGACATGATCTACTTGATCCTCCACTTTTCATTGCATGATCTACTTGATCACCTGCCAAGTAATAAGCTATGAATCTAGGAGGTGCATAAACACTTCCTCCATGGAACCAAACAATCTACCTGGCTGCTTAACTGTGTTAAACATGCCCTTGCAGTCTCCTTCCTTAAATTGTTAAAGCAAAGCTCAGCTATTTGTTTTGTCTCTGTTGAGAGACATACATACTCTCTCTCTGTCACGTGCGCACGCGCACACACACACACACACACACACACACACACACACACACACACACACACACACACACGCACTGAAACTGATTATATCTACAAACTTCCCACATGATCCATTACTGTTAGCAACGTATAAATACTGATAAACAAACACACACACACACACACACACACACACACACACACACACACACACACACACACACTTAACTGACTATAGCTTTATAGCGACAGAATGCTTACATGATCGATCTATTACTATCAGCAACTGCTGAATTCACATAAACACCCCCCACACACACACACACACACACACTGAACTGACTATAGCTACAAAATGTCCTCATGATCCATTACCATGAGCAACTTGTAAATGCTCATAAACGCACACACATGTCCACATTTCTTTTTGTTGTGGGCCTTCTCCCATGCTGCTGTTACCAGAACACCACTTCCCTATTCCCATTAAAGCTTGTTCTCTGCATTCATCTAAATATGCTGAACGTATGCCAGTGGAGAAACTCAAAACCCTCACTTGATTAACTAAAACATCAGTCCCTTAGGCAGGGTACTCTCTCATGGCCTGGAGGATGCTGACATTTATGCAGTCAGCTCTGGAGAGCACCCCAACCTTACCAGGTTACTCATCCTACCATACTTCAGACCTCAAATGGAGGGCTACAAAGCCAAAGGAGGTAGAGTTTCAGTATTTATCAAAGACATACACACCTCCAGGCTGGTCAAATGGTACGACGTACAGGAGACACTCAAAGTGCAGTTAACTGTTGACAAAATGCCTATTCAAATAATAGCTAGCTACAGACCCCCAACAATGACTTAGGACGCCCACTCCATCTATCTGGACTTACTTGAATCCATCAAGATTCAATCCTCTACCCTGATCCTGGGTGACTTTAACTATTCAAACATAGAGTGGTAGATCTATTCTAGCCCAAACATGAACGCCCAGAGATTCCTTGACTTTGTCAATGCCAGTGCATTGGATCAGCTTGTTGACACCCCTACAAGAGGTGAAAATATCCTGAACCTAGTCCTAACCAACATGAGTAGCCACTGTCGCACTCCTGCAGTGTCATCCTCCTTGGTATGATCTGACCATAAAGCGATCACTTTTGAAGTCACCATCTCCCCTGACAGGGTCAAATGAAAAACACTTTTCCAAAGCTGACTACAATCTCCTCAGAGCAGGTATAAGCAGCTTCACAGCCACCATCCCTTCAGTTGGAACTACCACTAATGTCCAAGCCTATGCCAAAAACTATATGAGCACCCGAGTAGCTGTATGGACTCGGCAATACCTGACAGGACCAAATCATCTTCCTCAAGGAAGAGTAAACCTGTCTGATGGACAGCAGCAGCAATAAACAAACTCTATAATAAAAGGAAACAAATTCTGTCCAGGGCCAAGAAGGAGTAGGTGCCAAATTGGAAGCAATCTCTCCTTTGTCTGAATAAGCAAATAAGGTTACTAGTGAAATCCTCTAAGGCTAACTTTGAGTCCAACTTGGCCACATCCACCAAGGACAAGCACAAGGCCTTTTTCACATATGTCTGGAATCTCAAAGGCAACACCCAAATCTGCTCTGAATTGGTGGTTAGTAATACCACATACACAAATGCCATAGATATAGCCAACCTGCTGGCAAACAGGTTCAGTTAAAACTTCACCCCCTGTCCATGCCATCAGTAAACCAGGACATCCCCAGCACCTGCCTCCCTGCCCTCATCACCAGGGAACAGGTCCTTAATGCCCTCTCAAAGGCAAAAATTACAGTCTCCATGGGACCTGATAACATCCCTGACTGTATCCCACATGAACTTAGGCATGAGTTTTCATCTCCATTAGACACCCTATTCAACCAAAGCCTGAGCACCGGCTTCATCCCTGCTGAATGGAGGACAGCCACTGTCATCCCTGTAAACAAAGATGGAGCATCCACTGACCCCATGCAATTATAGGCCATCAGCCTAACTAGCCTGATCTGCAAGGCCATGGAACACATTATCATGGACCTTATAAAAAGGACATTGGCAACCTCCAAACGCTTGACCCCAGGCAGTTTGGTTTTGTCAAAGGAAGATCATGCCTGTTAAACTTGGTCGACTTCTTTGAAACAGTCACGAAAGCCATGGACGAGGGGAAGATGGTGCACACTACCTACCTTGACCTAGCCAAAAAGCCTTTAACACTATTCCCCACTTGGACATGATAGATAAACTCTCCCAGCTAGGCATCAACCCGTATGTTACCAGATGGGTAGCTAACTGGCTCACTGATAGAACACACTCAGTCAAAGTAGAGGAAGCCACCTCTAGTAGTAGACCCGTAACAAGCAGTGTACCCCAAGGATCGGTCTTGGAGCCTCTACTGTTTGGGATATACTTTTCTGAGGTGTAAGCCAAAACCAGTGGTCTGTGGTTGACCAAGTTTGCATATGACTGCAAGCTGGGCACTGTCTTAAATTCCCCTAGTAATGTGAATATCCTCCAAGAGGGCCTTACCCAAACTAATGACTAGTGCCAGAAGCATGGCCTCAAACTGAATGCAAAGAAATGCATCATTATCCCCTTTGGGGAAAATATCATCCCCACTAATTATCACATTAATAACAACATACTAAGCATTCAATCAGTCGTGAAGAACTTGGGCACACAGGTTGACAGCAACCTGACTTTTGACTACCACATTGCCTCCATTGTACGGAAGGCTTTCTACATGACCCTCCTTGTGAATAAGGGTATTTCATCCAGAAACAAGGAGGTCATAACATCCCTGTACTCCTCCTTTATCAGACGCATTATCAAGTACAATGTCCCCTTTAGCATGTAACTTGTCAAGCACATGCAGCAGTAGGAGAGACCACAGAGGTTCCTGACCAGGAAAATCCAGGGTCTCAAACACCTATCCTATATAGATAGGCTAAAAGTCCTGTCCCTCTACTCAGTCTCATACAGACTGCTCAGAGCTGACCTGTGACTAGCATACAAGGCCATTTCAAACTCAGCCTTGATGGAGTTGCTGTATATCCATAAGACAAACTTCACTCATGCAACCCACACACAAAGCCTTAACCTGGTCTGTGCCATTAATATAATTTGTTGACGGAATAGATTTGTGTCCCAAAGACTCCCCCATCTGTGGAATAAACTCCCTTTCCATGTCAAGCAGAGTACCTCTCTAGCCCTCTTTAAGAAGAACATGGACGGCTGGATGGGAAACTGAAAATACTCCCCTGGGATCCCACCTGTGTCCCTGCTGGACAGGGGAAACATGTGCTGACTTTGAGGGAACATGGGCAAAATTCTTGACTAGGCTTATAAGGGCATCTGGGCCAACAGCCTAGTATCATCCTATGAACCCATAAACCTGTGGATTTTAGTTAACTCTTGTCTAGCTTGTATTCCAAATGAATTTGCTCAGTTAAGTACTGTGCTTGCAACTAATAACACTATTCTCTATTGCTTACAGATATGAATGATGTATAGTTTGGTAAACCAAATTAACTGTAGATTTAACTACAGCTATTATATAGATCCAGGATAGCTTAGTTTATATTTCTTTATTTATAAAGAAAATAAAACCAATAAACACACATGACTCTCTTAAGAACAACCTGGGATTGTAGTCTGGCTTACAGACTTGCTTGTAGACAATTTGAAAATGACCCAATTAAACCCAGGCCTACAAAATGAAACTTGTTAGTAGCTCATAGCCTTAATCCTCTGCACTAAACTGACAGCAAAAATGTACTCCTTATATTTATGCAAACCAAATACTCATATAAAATTTAGTCTAAATGTAACAATTATGGTATGCGAATTATAAACTCTGTGCAGTACATGTAGCATAGTGATTACATACCAATATTCAGAAAAAGACCAATCCGTTAAAGCTACTACTGAGTGAGACCTAATCTTAACAACTGTTAAACATTAAACACCCCCTGCATAACTTGTTAGGGTTGGGTCTCATGCTAGCCAGTCAAATATATGAGTACTGACCTGCAAAAGAAAGTGGCAGAACAAAAAAAGCAGATTTATTTCTGCATGCTGTCTGTACTGGTAATATCTCCCTGCCTGACTTTCTCTTATAAATGTAGACTATATTTTGCATCCAGTGAAGTACATTTACATTACATTTAAAATACTGCACTTCTCTTACCATTTTAATTAGTTTTATGGGTTGTTTTGCTCTGTATCTGAAGTTAAAGCTTTTAATTTAAGGCATTTTTATAGCCTGCAGTGCTTCTCAAGTAGTTTCTGTGCCAGGCCTAGGTGCAATGAGTGGGCCCTTACTTCATTGCACAGTTACTATCTCTCTTTTGATTTACACATGGAAGCTTTTGAGCTGCCCACTCCTAGTGTATATCTGGCCTTGGAAGCTCTTTCCAGTCTCATGTTCTGTATGTCAGGTCCTAGAAGCTCATCCCAGTTTTATCTTGTCTGCTCCTTTTACTCACTACTGACAGAATAAACTGGGAAAGCCATTCCCTTAGACTGTTAGTGTACTTTAAAATTCTCTTAAAGTGTGTGTGTGTGTGTGTGTGTGTGTGTGTGTGTGTGTGTGTGTATGTGTGTGTGTGTGTGTGTGTGTGTGTGTGTTCTTCATTGCTGGCTTGTCTGCTTTGAATGACCCTGCAATTACTTGTAGCTAGTTGTTGGATTTGCTTTGGATACCTTTTTACTTGTGGCTAACTAAAATGTGTGTTTTACATTAAAAAGATGGGACTGCAATTCTAGTGGGAGTAGAAAGGTAGCCTGATTTGGCTGAGGTGGAAAACACATAGGGAGGCTTAAAGTGAGGATTGTGTGTTGTACCTAGTTATGTTTTTACTGTTTCTATTTATTAAATATGTAAAATCCAAATAATATATAACATAAAAAAATTAAAAATAACACAAAACTGTAATAGAAGATCATAATAACGAATAAGAAAATTATTTACAAAAATACCTTTTTCACTTTGGGCTAACTAAAGTATGTTTTTAACATTAAGAAGACTGGATCTGCAATTCTAGTGGCAGTAGATAGGTAGCCTGGCTGTCTGAGTCAGAAAATACACAACAGGGCTTAAAGAAACAATTCCTTGTAGTAGCTAATCGGTACTTTTTCACTTTTGGCTAAACAAAGTGTGTTATTACATTAAATAGATTGGGACTGCTATTCTAGTGGCAGTAGTAAGATGGCCTGTTCTGTCCAAGTTGAGGAACACAGAAGGAAGGCCTAAACTCTAAGTGTTTCATCAGCCAGAGAGTTTTAAAAAAACATAGTTGTTTGGTGCTAATCTGCACTTGAGAGGTACTTTTGCTGTGCTATTACATTAAGAAGTTCCAGGATCATCCGTCTTGTGGCAGAAGGTGTTTACCTGGTTTCTCTGAGTTGGATAGCACTCATTTATTGGTTACAGGGTACAGGAGTGATTTTTCAGCTCTGTTCTTATCTGTTATAAATTAGGCACATTTGCATGTAGCTGTTTTCTGCTCAGTGATGGTTAGCAGTACCCTGTATAGTAACAAACATATTAAGCTAACCTTTAGGACTTTAAACTGTAACACAGAAAGGATTTGCACAGAGCTAAGTTTAGGACAGCAATTAGTGTATCAAACAGCACTAATATCAAATCTAGCACTATCTAACATCTAGCCTTAACCCTAGCCACTACTTAGGTGACCCCTGAAAAAGCAAGCACCTAAACCATTACAGCACAACCCTAATACAGATCCTGACTATATGGATTTGCAATGTCCTAATGCCTGTGTGCCAGGCTTGGTAGATATGGGCATCCTGAGTCAATGTAGCAACCGACTGATGTACTCAGACAATCTTCTAATCCTTAAAAACTAACACAGTATGTGAGAGATGTACATACATAACTTCATTGGTGGCATAAATCTCGCTTACAAGCAAAGTTGTCAAAAACACACACACTACATCCTTGATCCTTCACACATACTGCTCACCACACACATTAGACCTTCTTATGCTGAGACACTTAAAAGAAACCTCTCCAAACCTCAAAGACCTCCAAAGTCATCAAACCACAAAACCTACCCTCAGCAGTCTCTAAAGTACACACCAAAAGCTACACCTAACACTACACATAAGCCTACACCCATTGATCCCCCAAGAACAAAGCCCATAAGGCATGGCATGTAAATACTTTACCTAGTACTCTTATCATAGGGGATTTTATTGCATGATATACAGATACTCCTCTCACCAGGATGGACAAAGAGAAGATAATGGTTAGTTGGCTATCTGCAGTTAAGATCTGCAATGTCATGCACACACTCACGTCACTGCACCACAGGTACCGATATGATTCTATCATAGCCCATGTGGGTGTACGTGATGTGAGGCATACCTCACTGAACTATATAAAAAAGAGACATTATGGATCTCTCTGAATATGTGTCAATTCATTAATTGGAGTGAGCAGAATAATAATTTCTCCAAGGAGGATACCACAGTATGAACAGAAAATGATTTATTTAAAAAAATGGCTTAATTTCTGGTGTCACTCCAAGGAAATCCAGTAGCTATCAACATGAAAGGACATGGTTAACAGACTACATTGTTCCTCCCTCTGGAGAATGTAGACATCTGTACTGCTACTGAGACTGGGTTTAAAGTCACAGAAAGTAGTTCAGCAGTGCAAGGTTACAGTGCCTTCCACACATATAGATCAACAGCAGCACAGACAGAAGCTAAAGGTGGAGGTGTCTTGCGCTACATCAGCAACAAACACAGCTCCAGGTTGGTTAAACAGGATGATGAACGAGAGTTCATCCATGTCAAAGTCTCATGGCCAGCTACAGGTCACCCTCTATGACCCACATAGCCCACAGCTTTTACCTAGACCTTCCAGAGGTGCTCACCATCCAATCAAATACCCTATTCATGGGTGACTTATCTACCCTCCATAGGCTGCAAAACATACTCTTACACTGCTCTAACTCACAGGCATAACGTTTCTTAGGCTTTATCAGTGCAAACACCCTTGACCAGATAGTGCACACTCCAACCACAGAATAAAACATATTGGACTTAATACTCAGCAACATGGTAGAGCATTGCACCTCCCCCTGGGTCGTATCCTCATTGATGAGGTCAGATCAGAAAACAGTCTCATGTCAAATAAAAAAAATCAGCCTGGAAAACAAAACTAAACCCATAACATTTGGGAACTATTATAAAGCAAACTGCATCCTATTAAGTGATCTCTGCAGAATTATGTACAAAAACCCTCTACAGACATGTAAATGGCTACATTGAGGTTGCCGTACCTACCAGAGGTAAGCCCATATCTAACACCAAAAATAAACCCATCTGGTGCAATCCTTATTTTAACAGGGTATATAACAAAAGAAAAAGATATGGTCAAAATCAGAAACAGCAGCTCTCAGAGAGACAAGAGCTCTCTGATTCAAATAAATAAGACACTAAAAGGTCTTATAAAGTCAAACAAAGCCAATTATAAGGTCAGGATAGTCTCCTAGGCTAAGGTCAATCATAAGGCCTTATTCTGTTATGTCAGGACCCTTAAAGGCAACACTCAGCAGGGTGCAAAAATGGTGGCAAATGACACAACCTTTGCTGACCAGGGTGATGTATCAGATGTACTGTTTGATAAATTTAGCTCACCCCCCAATACCCCCTGTGAAATCCCTTCTAGCATATCCCCCTCAACAATCAATATCGAGCAAGTCCTGGTGATGCCCACTAAGGCCAAAAACACTGCTTCAGTGGGACCCAAAAATATCCCCAATTGCCTCCTAAATAGCTTAAAACATGAACTCTCAGGTTTACTTAAGGCCCTCTTTAACTACAGAATCAAAACAGATTACATGCCAGGTGAACAGTTATCCCTTTTCATAAGGATGGACCATCAGTTGACCCTGGAAAATACATATCCATCAGTCTGACAAGTCTAATATGGAAAGACATAATAAAATAATTACATAACCATTGAGAATAATTTAAGCGATGAAGCCAATATTTTACAAGCTCAACTGACTTCTTTGATGTCAAGTGCTGAGATGGATGAATTTTTGCTAGATTTAAGTAATACATTAACAGGGCTTGACAATACGCTGTTACAAGCTAAGAAAAAGAAAATGGAGAGGGATTCATTAAACTTTGCAAAAGGAGATGTCTTTACTTCGCCGAAACCCACTCCACGAACTCAAGGTAATCAACATGGTTTCCCTATCAACCAGTCAACTATATCTAAACAATCTATTCCACCCACTGTGGGGGGTTGGGAGGGTGACCTAATGGTTAAGGTGTTTGCCTTACAAACACAAGGTGCAGGGTTTGAGTCTCACAAGGGATAATTGGCTAGGCTTAAAAAATGGCGAGCAAGGGCAGTTAGCCTAGTACTAACCTATGAAACCTATAAAACCTATGAATCTACTGAGATGACATCTCACGTTGAAATGAGAAGTGCCATCGCAAGAATGGAAGAAGCCTCATTTTCATCAGGAGAGGCGAGTTCACATGTTCCTAGTAACACTGGACATTTATTACCTATAGACCCAGATGTCAGGAAGAAATTGCCTCTTCCTGAACCATTAGCTTCGACCTCTACTGGGGATTTTCCCCTACCTTTCCCATTACCACATCAAGCTGTAATGAAGCAGGCATGGAGTTCAGCATATTCAGGGAGAAAACGCAAGTCCTCGGAGGAGAGACACGAATTTCAACGCAAGGCACTGAAACCTGTTTTGAAAATGTAACATTAAATCTTTCTAAATACATACTCTCTGATGCTGAACGAGCAGTATTAGACAAAGGACTTTCCTATATTCCTTCGCAGAATGCCAACATAGTTGACATTATTGATGATTTAAAATGCTTTTTAAGAAATGTGAATTTGAAGCTGTTTTTTGCTGATAACAACTTAGATAGTAATAGCACGAATAGGACTGTATTCAGGAAACCTTCTACTTTTACACCACAGATGCATCCTCTTTTAGATTTATTTGTGAAAGCTATGGAGAAGGATTTATTAGATACCTTTGAAAACATTGCTGGTTTGAAAGCTGATTTTTATAATTTGAACATTTCAGGGAGGAATGCGTTACAAACTTTATGTAATAATGACAACATTGTTATAAGACAAGTGGATAAGGGAGAGCGGCTGTCATTTTAGATAGAGAGTTTTACATGACAACCATGGAAAGCATGTTAGCTGATGGTGATATATATCATAGGATAACTAGTATACAATTAGATAAAATCATTAAAAATGTTTCCAGTGATTTATATATGTTGCTGTGCAGTTTTTTTGATATGGATATGTATAAATATTTTTTGGTGGAGCAACCTTTAGTACCTACCTTCAGGGGATTACCTAAGGTGCATAAAACATTGGTTAACCCTCCACTTAGACCTATCATGTCGAGTAAAGGCTGGTTGACAGAACCACTTTTTATATATATAGAGAAGCAACTTAGACCTTTAGTAGATAAAACTACCTCTGTCCTGAGAGATACTCAGCACTTTTTAGTGACATTATCAGACTATAAATTGGAAGGACAAGACTATATGGTCACACTTGATGTTACGTCATTGTTTACGAGTATCCCCAATGATGTGTGAATTGAATACATGAGATTATTTCTACTTGGGAAGGGCATTGCTAATGATCAAATAATAAAATGTACAATGCTGATGGACTTGTTGCTCAATAACAATGTTTTTGTGTATAATGGAGTATATTTTTTTACAAACAAATGGGGTAGCAATGGGAATACCCTGCACTAACTCATATGCCAATGCAATAATGGCATATTGGGAGAGCACATATATATTAGAGCAGATGGATTATTCAGAAAGTATAGTCTATTAGAAACGTTTTGTGGATGATGTTTTTTTTTGATTTAGAGAGATACTGTTGAGGTTTTGGAGGAATTTGTTGATTATATTAATGGAGCAACACAGTTCCTACACTTCACAGCAAAGTGGTCTAAACATCAGATAGATTTTTTAGATGTACAGTTGACTAAAGATGATGACAGTTTACACAGAGATCTTTAGGAAAGAATGCAGGAGGAATGCTTTGTTGCATCGCAACAGTATGCACTCAACACATATCTACAAGAATATAGTTAAGAGTCAAACATTAAGAACCTCTAGGCTCACTAGTAATGATAACATTCTAAAAGATAAATTAGATGGTTTGAGGAAGGATTTTCAAGATAGAGGCTATCATCCATGAGATTTAGAAGTTATGCAAGAACTTGATAGATCAGAGGCAGGGAACCCATTTATTAAGAGAGATAACATAACATCAACCCCGAGGTTTGATAGGGTACCCCAACGAAATGTACACAGAGTAACTATCCCTTATACTAATAATAACAACAAAATTCTTGAGATAGTCAACAAGAACTGGAATATCCTAATATTAGATGATAAAATAAGGGATATTGTAGGTGAAAAACCAAGGATGTGTTATAAGAATACTAAGTCCTTAAAAAGATTACTTTGTTACGAAGAAAATAATAAAATGAAGGACATCAACTCTGTGAGGAAAGGGACTTTCCCATGTCGAAATTGTAACCAATGTACATATATGGCTAGTAGTAATGTGTTTATACATCCAGATACCTCCCGACGATACACTGTTAGTCAGTGCAGTGACTGTAAATCTAGAAATCTAGTTTACTTAGCAGTGTGTCAAAAATGCAAATATTTTTACATAGGCAAGATGAATAGGACCCTTAGGGAACGAGTGAGAGAACATATCTACGCAATAAATAGAATGGATGCAACCAATGCGCTTGCAAAGCATGTGGTACAAACTGATACTACACATAGATTTGTTTTATGGTGCTAGAGATAGTGCATAAAATAGAGAGACTAGGAAATATTAAACAGCATACTGAAAAACAAGAGGGCAAATGGATCATCAGATTACAAGCTGATGAAGGTCACAGTCTGAATGAAAAGGTCTCGTTGAAGCCCTTTCTAGCAGACCGTGCATTGCCCCATTAATATCGTGGTTATGCACCTTTATATCTTTTTGGTCTGTCAATGCATTGGAATATTTGCATTTTTAGAGAGTAAATAGTTTATACAGAGGTTTGCAACACATTGTAATGTAACACTTAGGATTTTTATATGGGAACATGTTTTATGGTTTTATAAATTGTTTTTGCATATAAATGCTACAGAATATATTGCATATAAATGCTACAAAAATGTATATATACATATGTTTGATGTTGGCAGTATTTTTGAATTTGTAGCTTTAAATTGTAAATGATAATCTTAATTGATACCCATGTTTCATTGGTTGGTCTTTTTATAAGTAGTATTTAAATGATTTTTTAACAGTTAGTTTCAAAGTCTGATGAAGCGTTTTTTGAGACGTGAAAGCGCTTACTACATTGTGATTTCTGAATAAAAGAATTAAATGGTCTTCTTCGATTGTCATGGTGAGCCTCACTTTGTGCTTTTTTCTTTTGGATTGACTAATATGGAAAGCTATGGAACAAATTATCATGGAAATGATCAACAAGGATACTGGCAACCTACAGATACTGGACCCATTCCAGTCAGGCTTTGTTTAGGGAAGGTCTTGCCTATTCAACTAGTTAAACCTTTGAGAGGGATACCAAGGCTATGGATGAGGGAAAAATGTTGCATACCACTTACCTCGACTTGGCCAAGAAATTCAGTAAATAGCCATACAGGTATCACTTGACAAACTCTTAGAACTAGGCATAAATCCCTACATAACTCACTGGTTTTCTGGCTGGCTGACTCACAGATAGGACCAAAAAAATCAGGATTAGTGAGACCACCTCCACCAGGAGTACCAGTCGCCCATGGAGTACACCAGGGATTTGTGTTAGGCCTGTTCCTGTCTGGTATCTACTTCTTGGAAGTCAATGCTTATATCAAAGGCCTCTGGCTCACCAAGTGTGCAGATGACTGTAAACAGGGAGCTATCAAAGATTCCCCCATGACACCAACATCCTACAAGAGGGTCTGATACAAACAAATGACTGGTGTCAAAGCCACTGATTAAAACTAAATGGAAAAAAATGCATTATCCAAAAAATGAGAAAAGCACACTGACACCCAGTTCCTGAAAAAAAAAACGGCCACACCATAAATTCCGAAGTATGCTCTTTTTAATACAATTAAAGTGAGCACTCTTTCTTAATATATTCTTCCCCCTTCCTTGCATCCCCAATGAGTATTTTATTTCAATTAACTAATTACAAATTGTTTTCTTTTAAAAATATAAAAATCAAAACCTCTTGGAAAAATCCTATAATCTAAAATCAAAAGTAGTGTCAATAACCTTTCAATATTAAACCAAATTGTAAAATGCTGTCATTTACTATAAAAAATAATAATATCAATACTTTGTGCACTGTATCAAATAGCACAAACACACATCAAACATAAGTAGAGGACAAAGGTAGCCTGTTCAAAAGCAACAGTTTTACCTTAGATTTCCATCCAATGACTATGCCCTTACAGTTTGAAACTTAGGGCTGAATGACTACATTTCTTTGGCACCAGTTTTAAAGATTAGAGCAGCCATTTGATACAATGCACAAATTATTCATATTATTATTTTTTATAGTAAATGACAGCATTTTACAATTTGGTTTAATATTGAAAGGTTATTGACACTACTTTTGATTTTAGATTATAGGATTTTTCTAAGAGGTTTTGATTTTTACGTTTAAAAAAAAAATTAGTTAATTGAAATAAAATGCTTATTGGGGGATGCAACGGAGGGGGAAGAATATATTAAGGAGTGAGCACTCCTTAATATATTCTTCCCCCTCCCTTGCATCCCCCAATGAGCACTCCTTAATTAGTTAATTGAAATAAAATGCTCATTGGGGGATGCAAGGGAGGGGGAAGAATATATTAAGGAGTGCTCACTTTAATTGTATATCTGAAGAAGTCTTTGATGTGATAGGATGAAAACACAGTGTTGAATATACACGTTAGTTATTGTATTAAAGATAGCATCCTTCGGACTTTATGGTGTGACCTTTTCTTTCAGGAACTGGGTGTCAGTGTGCTTTTGTCATTTTTTGGATTCGAGTTTTTGGTTTGCACACTTTCCTGTTTTATTTTAGTAAAGAAATGCATTATAGTACCCTTTGGGAAATCATATGTCCAAGCTAATTATTCTTTCATTAAAATACCCCTAAGTGATTGCCTGAGAGTTAAGAAATCTGAAAGACATATGCAGACAGTAATCTGTTTTTTGACTAACATGTAGCCAAGATAGCAAGAAAATCATTTTATGTTGCCCAACTGACAAGCAAGAGTATTGCATCCAGGTCCAAGGAAGTTATAGTGCAAATCTTCACAGCCCTTATCAGACCCATCATTGAGTATAATGCCTCCTTTAGCATGTACCCATCTAGGCACTTGCAACAGCTGGAATGCCCTCAAAGATTCCTCACCATGAGAATCTATATGAATACCTTGCCCTACACAGACTACCTTAAGGCCATATCTCTGTACTTGGTCTCCTACAGGTTACTATGCCTGGCATGTAAGGCATCCTGAGTTCCAGTTTTGATGCATCTCTTGCACATCCACAAAGCAAACATCACCAGAAACATTAGATCCAAGGACCTGAACTTTGCCTGCAACATAAATAGAACATGCTGGAGAGATTGGTATGTGTCTCAAAAGATCCCTGTGCAATGGAGTAAGCTACCCCATCTACAACTCTGACCTGATTCAAAGGAAACCTTGATGATGGTATGAGAAATTGCAAATTCACCCTTAGTCTGGCCCCTTGTCTCTGATGGACTGAGGTTGACAGTAAACAAATTAATCCCCAACTAACATACCCCCCCCCATAATCCTTACCTTCTTCCTTAGTAACATACACACTATATAGGCATCCAAGGAATTTGTGGACAAAACTGGACTGATTTGCACGGCTAGGCTTGTAAACACTTTGGTGGTCATTAGCTTATTATAAACCTTATTATAAACCTATGAACCTTTAAGATGATAGAGTGTGTGTTCACCTGCATTTTCTTTAGGAGATAAAAAAGTCTAAAACAGAAGTGTGCGGGATTATTTAGTGAATTCTATCCTCTGTCATTGTTCTGAAAAATAAAGATTTTATGAGGAACAGACCAAACATATGAGGTAAAAACCTGGACACTGTGAAATTCTGGACATTTCAGTGTCATAGCAAGGTAAGTGTAAACATAAGGGACTGCATTATTCTGTCTTCATGGCTGCTAGTGAAATGCTTTATGGCTTTGAAATCTAGTAAAACATTTATTAGCATTTTGTCCATGTAACTAGTAAGTACATGGAGCAGATAAAGCTCCATCTATTACAAAGAAATATGATTGGTCTTCAGTCATAATTTTAATTATGCTTTCTGGACACAAATGCCAGATTTTCTCGGCATCCATGTCTCAAACACATAATAAGCAGTTTATGATTGGTGATCCGATCATAACCTTTTATTTTATGTACACCTGCCTGTGTTATGCACTTAAACACTGCTGTTTGCTTACTTGTTAATGATCTAGAAGGATTAATACATTACCCCAGATGACAAATTATAATTAAAGTATTATTGAACAAATGGATGAATACTTAAATAAAAAAAACAGAATATAAATTTTGTTTCTGGTGAAGTTGCACATAGAAGACACTATCAACACACACTTAGATTTTACTTTATCAGAAGTGAAAAAAACTTGTCCAGTTATCTGCATCACTGCTGTACATATCTGCCTCTGAACATTTAAGTATTCATCCTTACTTGATTTGAACATGATTTGCCTGCCTATATCTTGACATCTCAGAGCTGTTGTCTCTGTAGATGTTATTTCATTTACTTTAGTGAAGATTAACATATTGTTTATTTCACTGTGACATATAAATACGAAGACAAGCATGAAATGAAGTCAAGCTATAACGACTGCTAAATAAAATACATTGCCTTTCACTAACTACTTTTGTGAACATTGATTCCAGTTTTACTTTCCAGCCATTTTTCGCTTGTGTTTCATGAATCTATATCACTGCAAAGCCAAAGCATTGTATTGCAGACAGATTTTTATCAGAGAACTTTCTGAAAAGAGGTACATAGAAGCAGTCTTACAAACTCAACGGGTTAGGTAAGAACCTTTATGTCACTGTGTGGATAGCCGGATGGCTCACAGACAGGACTGAGGAAGTTAGAATTGGAGAGTCCACCTCTATGAAGAGGCCATTCACAAGCAGAGTCCCTCAGGAATCAGTCCTGGTACGGCTCTTTTTTGGCATTTATTTTTCTGAAGTCAAGGCCAATGTAAATGATCTCTGGTTGACTAAATTTGCAAATGATTGCAAATTAGGAGCTGTCATAAAATTCCCTACTCACACTAATGTTCTCCAGGAAGAGCTGACACAGCAAATAGCTTGTGTCAGAGCCATGGACTAAAACTAAATGCCAAGAAGTGCATAATAGTATCCTTCAGGAAGTCATCCACCCCTGGTAACTATCATATTGAAAACACACCCCTAAGAGTCAACCCAGTAGTCAGAGACTTGGGGTCACCCCAGGAATCTAACCTTTGACCATCATGAGTCTACAGTAGTGAGGAAATTATTCTATGTTGCACAGCTTATAAAGAAACCCATGGAATCTTTGTCCAAGGAGGTCACTGCTCCACTGTATTCAGCATTCATTAGACCTATCATTAAGTACAATGCCTTCTTTGTTATGTACCTAACCAGGCACATCCAATGATTGGAACATCCACAAAGGTATCTCGCTAAAAGAATATATGGCATAAGTAATATGCCCTATGCAAACCATCTCAAAGCCTTATCTCTGTATTTTGTCTCCTACAGGCTGTTGAGGGGAAATCTATACCTTCCATACAAGGTATTGTCCAATGCCACCCTGCTGAACTGCCTGCATATCCACAAAACATACAGCACCAAAAATACCCATTCTAAAGACTTAAACCCTGCCTGTGATATAAATAGGAACTGCTGGAGAGACAGTTATGTATCCCAGAGAATATTCCTTCTGTGGAACATGTTCCCCTTCCATGTGAAGCAGAGTTCCTCCTTAACCCAATTCAGGGAATTCATCCCTGCTTTGTCACTTATGTCTCTAATGGACTCAGGCAGACTTTAAATGGTTCATCTCCCATCCCTCTGCTTGTAAATGCTTCATCATCCAAGCCCCTGCTTACACTTATCAAGGGTACCAGAATTTGTTAGGATTTGGGATGCATGGCGAAGCTTAAAAAGGCCCTTGTGGTCATTATCCTGGTACACATCTACACACTAAATTGCTAGAAAAAGTATTGCTGATCTTAATATTTTTATTCAAATTTGTATTTTTAGTAAAATGATATGCGGCATGACAGCTAAATGATGTAATAGTGATTTAGATCAATATTAGACATACTTTTTAATATGTGTTGAATCAGTGTTAGACTGTCAATAGTCTATTAATAATGAAATAAATCTTGTTAGTTTGAAAATGGCTACTTGACTCACCTAGTATGCCTATTTCACTAAATAATGAATATGCCTTTAATTCTATTTAAACATTTTATTTTAATTTCCAAATAATTAAGAACTATCTACACCCCTTGCAATTTCATTGCATATTTTGACTCATCTACCTAACCATAACCCTATTCCTAACCCTAACACTAAAGAAGACCAATACAACTTAAATCGGCCATATCCCTAATCATAACACTAACCTTAACCCCAGTTCTAGCACTAACTGAAATACTACTTCACACACACACACACACACACACACACACACACACACACACACACACACACACACACACACACACACACACACAAACATTACAAAGACCGAGGATTCAAACAACTCCAGTAGATGTACAGCCACAAATAATCCCAAACAAATAAAAGGCAGGCACTTCTGGTATTTAACGCCACTAGTTTATTGCGTACATTTTCGTCAAAACACTTCATCAGAAATGAACTGCCTGTAAGGAACTAAAATCACACCCCTATTTATATCTATAATCAAACTGAATAATTGGTAAACTCAAAGCTATTAACAACTTAAGGAACATTTAAAGAGACAGAACAAAAAGAAGCATATTAGACTCTATGCAAACACAGCACTGAAGTAAACTGTCATGTGTCCTCATTAAAAAACATGTATAAAACTGTAACCATAATTCTTATTATCCTAAATATTACTATCTAAAATTTATAATAATTTTATTAAAATTGTAAAACCAATTTTTTATAAACTAATATAAATATTGCACAATTTACACATTACAATCTTGCTGCCCTTAACTTCAGGACAGGTAAAAGGGAAACATTCTCATTTAATCCAGGTTCCCTTTAGGCTTCAACTATAACCTGCCAGTATAACTCACGGTTTTCAATTTGTGTCTCCCATTGACCACTCACACATCACAGGGAATTTCTTCTAACACATAAAAAGAAAAAACAGCCCGGTCACAAACCAAAGTGTGTTTATATAGGGCTTTGTTAACATTTTGGTTATGGATGTCCCTAGTGTGCTCATATATTTGTCTCTTTAGGTTTCTCTCCATTTTACCATTATAAAAAGCAGGACAGGACCCACACTTAGCTATATATACCAGACCCATAGATCACATGAGGAATTGCTGGTCGCAGCTATGCATTTGCTACATGCTGCTACAGTCATCGCTTCACCTTGTGCTATCAGAGGACACTGGGGGCATCTTGTCCCTAATTTATAATGATTAGTCCTATTTGAAAAGTTTCTTTCTATCAAATTTTAAATATTCAGACCCTTTCTAAAAGTACAGATGAGAGAAGTATCCTTAACTCCTCTAAGGTCAGTCAACTGGGAGAATGTACCCCATTCATTATTCAAAATGTCTCTAATAACAATTACGTGCCCAGTAAAATCAGTGGTAAAGGAAGACTCTTAATTCTTGCTTACAGATGCAATATCAGTACTTGGCTCAATGGACCCTTTTACCACCATGCTGTCCATCCCTATTATAGGGCAAAATCTACTTTGTCTACCCTCTTTTACTTCCTTAGCCAACCATTCTATCAATCCACTAGGGTAACCCCTCTCAGAGAACATTTCTTTTAACTTCAATACCTCCAAGTCAAAGTCACTGTCCTCAGAGGTCATACGACTAGTTCTCACCAGCTGACCTTTCACTATACCTTTTTTCTGACTAAAAGGGTGGGCACTTTTAAATTGGAGGAAAGAGCCAGAATATCCCCCGGATTCACTATCCTTCCATGCAGGACTAGCTTAGTCCTGCACGGAAGCGGCCATTTAGGAGCAGGATGGCAGCATGCCATGCATATTAATGAAGGTGCTCGGCCTGAGCTCCTAAATGTACACAGAGTGTGTACGAGTGCAGGGGGCGTGTCTGAGAGCAGAGCTCTCAGAATATACACGTCTCTGGAATGAAGAATAGCAGAGTATGAATAAAAGAATGAGCGAGACCATTCATAGGTGCTCGCATAGCCCCAGCAACATCCCCCCACGTTTACAAGAGCAATAATTAAAACACTGAATATAAAGATTTTTGTTTTTATGAAACAGATTAAATTTAACTGTAGGTGCACGGGTTTGCCCATTGCTTCGCTACGGTTAATGCAGCTTAAATGGCACAAGAGGATAAAAAGCAAGATATATGCAAATGAAGAGGTACAGCAATAGTGTAGTGGGTAGTGCATTTGCCTTATGAGCAGTCATTCCCAGTTCGAGTTCCACTCCAGTGCAATCCATTTTCCATGTCAAATCACTGTATGATGAAATTATTTTGTTGCATAACCTACAGTAACATATATTTATAACATATATATTTATAACATATATTTGTGAAATGGAGTACTGCATTAAATGCATATATGTGGTATCATTGTCATAATGTTGCAAAGTCCACAGATAATCACAAGTGCCCCATACAGTATATGTACACAGGAATCAGGGATACAAATGAAAGGTAAAGTGTGTAAT
The DNA here is from genome assembly GCF_019279795.1 of Protopterus annectens. NCBI lineage: Eukaryota > Metazoa > Chordata > Ceratodontiformes > Protopteridae > Protopterus > Protopterus annectens. Next base: position 1,294,816,128 of record NC_056729.1, on the reverse strand, counting down.
GAATGATAACTCCATACAGTTTCCAAATTCACCACCTTCCCAAGAACCATTAGACATTACTGTCTAAATTAGTGGGTGGTAAGCAGGAGTAAGCACTAGTAAGCAGTAGTAAGTGAGTTTAATCCCATTTGTGTGGGGTAAGCAATGGGCACACAGGTTAAGCAATATTGAAGCTAACTCTCTGTAAGCATATTTAACTGGAGGTTAGCATTGCTTACCTTCGCACAAACCCACTTACAATTGCTTAAAAGTGCCTTAAGCACTCAGTATGTATCAGTTGCTGTTCTGGCCAGAAACAAAATAAACACCCTTTGCAAGTCTTGAACCCAAGACACTGTACACTACTGTCACAATAGTTAACCACTAAGCCAACACAGCAGTACATAAGATTGAGGTATCACCAAACACATCCTTACTATAGGAAATTCAAACTGAACATGTGAAAGGAATCTATATACAGTCTTATGTTGTATAACCTACTGCATAACAGAAATATGTGAACTGGAGTACTGCATTAAGCTCAGATGTGAGGTGTCATTGTAATAAAGTGTTGAAATACCCTAGGTCAGGCATCACTATGCTAACCTGAAGCAGTGAAAGGGGGATCTCTTGGATCAGTGGATCTAAGAGGCTAGGAGGACAGGGGAGGTCCCAGCCGTGTGTAAGTATCAGTCCACTACCTGTTTAATAATTGCCAGCTCATGTATATTATGGATAGGTATGGCTAAATATTCCTCCTATGTCTTTCACAGTGACAAGTGAGTGGGCTATGAACCAGGACGTCGATTAGAGAGGTTGTGACGTGAGGCAGGTTAGTAATACTCTTGCATGTACTGTCACAGGAAATAAATCTAAAAGTAGTAGTAAGTTAATTGCCTGTATAAAACCTGTATTGTTTATGACATGTACTGCATACACCAGATAATATGGCAGGAAGAGTCTCATATAGGTTGCATGTAAATAAAAGTATAATAGCCTGACAATAAATGTCTAACTGCTGGACTGCATGTGTTTACTCTGGTATCATATGGTAATGTAGATTTGCAATCACTTAATAGTACTGTTGTATTAAGCACTGTTACCCACACTATGCTACATAAATAAAATGTGTAGGAATGTCTGTATATGACTGGTGTAATCCCAAGAGGTCATATAGTACAACTGAGAGAGATATAGACAGAAAACAGTAAAAAGACAGACACCAAAATCCAAATATCACACTCAACTGAGACGTGAACTGTTGTATTTTTAGCACACACAGCCATGGTTTGGATAATGGAAGTGGTAGTAGGCTGCATACAAAATCATACCCCACAACTGTACAGATATATCCAGAATGTCCAGTAAATCGGCCTATATCTGCTGCCTGCCCCCCTGGGAAATCAGTGGGATGATCCCAGATGTTTAGGCAGCTAACAAGAAATACAACTGATTGTCAGACATCTATGAGAACAAACCTGTCACTCTAGCAACTCCCCAAAATGTTTTGAGGGTAATAAGCCAAGTATGTCCCATCTACACCCCCATGTTGTCAAGCTGTGACCAGAGTGTGTCCAGTAACAGAGTGAGATGTATGTGCATAATACTAATGTGGAATCTGGTAATTTGTGTGGCAACATTCAGGTAGTGCTAACAAACATTGCTCCCACAGGTCTGTCAGATATGAACACTGTGCCTATTAATAAAATACTGATATCCTGTACTGGTACTGTGTACACTGGTATTGTATGGCAGTGTTAGTGTTGCAGTTGCTCTGAATAATAAGGTATCACTCATCACTGTCACCCACACTGTGCTACATAATATAACTGTCTAGGACATCCTGTATAAGAGTGCTGTAATACAAGGTCAGAATGTAAAACCACAGGAGAATTATAGACAGAAATCAGATAAGAGATATACAGCATATCTATATAGCACACACAACTGTGATGGACAGTGTTTTATTTTTAGCAGACACAGCTATGGTCCAAATGCTGGGAGTGGTAGTAAACTGTATGCAGGATGATACCCCACAAGTGTACAGAAATGTCCAGAATGTCCAGTAAATTGGCCCATATCTGCCAGCTGTCACCCTGTCCCCCTGGCATATCAGTGTGCTAATCTCTGACATGTAGGCAGCATGTCATGTCATATAACTGACTGTCAGGCCTGTGCATATTTGGAAAATGTCAATGAAAACAAACCTGTCATTGTACAATTCCCTAAAGGTTTAAGAGGGCAATAGTCGAAATATGTCCCGGTTCACCTGCATGTGGTCAAGACATGCCCAGCGTTTGTGCAAAAAGAGATGGATAGGTATGTGCATAACATCAACCTGGAATCTGGGAGTATGTGTAAAAACAGTTAGTTAGTGTTAACAAACAATTCCTCCACAGGTATACCAGATAAGAGGTGTATACTGCAGGCAAAACCAGTTCATGTATATAGTTATCAACAGCCATACCACTGTCCAAATTAAGGCAATAGGGTAGTATACTAATACTTGTAAGGTACAGATAACAGCACTGACTTGGAAAGTAATGTGAACTACAGGAATATACTAGTTGGTAATTGACATCTTTTACTCCACCCACCATATATCTGCAACAATAAACTAAATACACAACTCAATTGGTATGTGTTGACTTAACTCTAAGGTTGGGACATATATCCTATTGTTCAATAATTATTTAAATCTGTTTCTATGCATGTGCTATGTTGAAATACTCTCACATTGGTGGCATGGTGCCATCAATGTACCTGCATGCTGTTGTAATTACAACTGAGGTCCCATATATGCATGTGTTCTGTTTGCTATGCAACTGTTACCATATTTGGTGTTTGGGTTAATGGGTATATCTATGCATGCTGTTATACCTAATCCTGGAATGTGTTGACTATTACTAACCCATATATGTTGATAAAACATAAACACAATAGTATGTATGGGAATGCGGGTCCCAGCAGACCCATCTGTCTCAACTCAGCTGGCCATGACACCGGGCACCAGCACATCTGGGGCCCAACTGGGGACCTCCTCGTCCATTGGTCCTGCACCACCTTAGGGTGGAACTGCCTCAGGGGATGGGGCTCATTCCCCACCGGGTGTGGGCACTGACAGGAACCTGTCACCCATCGCCAGGTCCAGATCGTAGTGTGTAGTGAGCTCAACAGGGAGGTTGGAGATCTGCTACACCAGCTTGAGGGCCATGTGTCATGGCTCTCCGACTCAGCCCCCAGCACATCCACCTTTGGGGCTGTGAAGGTGCAGTGGTGACTGCCCATGGGTGGGGACCTCAGACCTACTGTTTCCACTAGGGGGCTCATGGGGTTTTGATTTCCCAACACCCCTCCCCATCAAGGTGTTTACCCCCCACATGTGTCATATACCACCCCTTGAAGTGTCCTGTATGTCTTGTCTGTTAACCTACCCAAGCTAACTCTCCAAACATACTACTATTCCTCCCCAACATCCCACTCTCACCTGAAACAAAAAATAAAAGGGCAATCTGTTCCCCAAAAAAATATCTCGCCAGATACATAGCTGTCCATTTTGCACACATGTCCACTGGACACATGTAATCTGGTCTAATTGGCTTAACAGCATATTATTGTT